>NW_025799296.1:0-18406 GCF_021613505.1 Equus quagga
CTGGTATTGAATAATACTTTTACTTGTTTTTGGACAATGCAAGTACCTTAGAAAACTTTCTCCTCAGGGTCAACGTACACAAATCAACAATATTTTTACATAGTAGCAACAAACAGTTGGAAATAACAGCATGTTTGTAAGCTGTTGGAAATAATGCAGTAGAGAGCAGGGAGAAAGTGTAAGTCACTAGACGGTCGTCCTTGCACAGGTAAGAAGGACTGGGATCTAGTGCACCAGAGGAGAGGCTGACCTGGCAAAAAGCATAGACCAAAAGAAAGGGGAGGGACGACAACATGTATAGTAGGTGGGGGGATGCATATGGAAGCTGTCGTTTTTTTGGGTTTTTTTTAATAAAGATTTTATTTTTTTCCTTTTTCTCCCCAAAGCCCCCCCGTACATAGTTGTATACTCTTAGTTGTGGGTCCTTCTAGTTGTGGCATGTGGGACACCGCCTCAGCGTGGTTTGATGATCAGTGCCATGTCCGCGCCCAGGATTCCAACTGACGAAACACTGGGCCACCTGCAGTGGAACGTGCAAACTTAACCACTCAGCCATGGGGCCAGCCTCCAATCATTACCTTTTTGTTAGTTTTTTCTCTCTCCCATTAGCTCTACTTTTTTTTTTCTTAGGAAGATTAGCCCTGAGCTAACTGCTGCTAATCCTCCTCGTTTTGCTGAGGAAGATTGGCCCTGAGCTAACATCCATGCCCATCTTCCTCTACTTCATATGTGGGATGCCTACCACAGCAAGGCTTGCCAAGCGGTGCCACGTCCGCACCCGGGATCCGAACCGGTGAACTCCGGGCCACAAAAGTGGAACGTGCGAACTTAACCACTCCACCACTGGGCTGGCCTTCTGCGTTTTTTTTTTTTAACTCAGTCTCCTCTCTATGGTTTACCTAGTTCCTCTAGATAGGCTAGAATTTTTCTTTGCCAGCTTATAGTTGTGCATTCCTCAATGTGCCTATGTATATTTACAGTTTTCCAACAATGGCAAACTATCAGGGTATAAATGGTAGAGCCAGTTCTGGTTTTATTTGTGTCCAGTCAATGTATAAGCCAAGTGTTAGCCATCTTCCAAGGAAAGGGAAGGCGGCCTCTCTACAGCCAGGTCTCACCCAACTGGAGAGATGAGACAGCATTTGGCAGCAGCCTCTCTAAGGACCCTAGGTAGCAAGTAGACAGGTATGGCTCCTCTGAGAGAATCCTCAGGCTTCTTCCTACCCTCTTGAAGTAGCTGTTAAATGCAAGGTCCTTGCCCCAGTCCTTCTTCACACCACTGGCCCTTACTCTTGCCTCAGAGGAGCCAGCATGCTTGTCCTGGCTGTTTTGTTATTCTAGGAATGGAGACAAGGCTGTGCATTCAGGCTGCCATCTTCCCAGATTCTCCATTGTGATTTTCGTCCATTTAAAGTTAACTGTAAATCAGATCTTCTGGGGCTTATTACTCAAGGGAGCTACTCCATAAGATTTCCATTCTTTTGCTTCTCCATCTTTATATTGGGAATTGTAGAGTCAGCCCTGGTGGCCTAGTGGTTAAATTCGGCGCACTCTGCTTTCGCGGCCCAAGTTTGGTTCCCAGGTATGGACCTACACCATATGTCTGTCAGTGGCCATGCCATGCTGTCTACTTACATACAAAAAGAGGAGGATTGGCAGCAGGTGTTAGTTCAGGGCAAATCTTCCTCAGCCAAAAATAAATAAATAAATATATAAATAAATTAGGAACTGTATGTTCAAAAAGAGAGTTTTCCTCTGGCACTCTTCTTGAGACACTGTTAGGACTTGTGTGAACTAGGATGATACTTTCCTCAATTCTATACAATTAGTCTCTTAACTATAAAAATTTATCTGTTTATTCAATAGACACTTATTCACCATATACCACTGTGCCCTGCTTGGCTCCTGGAAGTTCAGTCAGACATGATTTCTATCCTTGAAGCTTTACCACCAAGACACAGACAAATCAACAATCACAAACTAGTGTTGAATACTCAGGGAAGGCTTGCTTATGAGGTTGTCGGGGCACAGAGGACAGCATATAACTCAGACTGGGGCATCACAGAAGGCTTCTCAGAGGAGGGAAGTTTGTAGTGTTTAGAACATTTAATGTAATTATTCATCTGATAGGGTTAAAAATTCATTATTTTGCTGTTCTCTCTTTGTTTCATTAGCTCTTTTTTCCTTTTCTTCTATTTTTTTCTGTCTCCTTTTGGATTGAGTATTTTTTATGATTGCATTTTACCTCCACTGTTGGCTTATTATTTTTACTTCTTTTAAAGTATTTTTAGTAGCTGCTCCATAATATACATTTTAAATTAATAATAATCTCTAAATAATATACTGCTTCTTGTATAGCATAAGGATCTTATAATAGTATATTCCTGCTTCCTGGTGTATTTTGGTATCTTGTCATACATTTTACTTTTTCATATGCTGTACACTCATAATACATTGCTACTATTTTGCTTTAGACAGTCAATTATATTTTAGAGTGACAAAAATAAGAAAGGAAATTTTACATTTACCTTTATTTTAGCCATTTTCATGGATTTCACTTCTTGGGTAGATCCAACTTTCTGGTACCATATTTCTTCTCCCTAAAGAATTTTCTTTACTATTTCTTGTGGTGCAAGCCTGCTGGTAATGAATTTTATTTTTTCTTGTCCAAAAAAGTATCTAGTTCTTCATTTTTTTAATCATCGTGATTTTTTTTATTGAGAAATAATTCACATGTTGTAAAATTCACTCTTTTAAAGTATATAATTGTTTTTAGTATATTCCAAATGGGCAACCATCATCACTAATTTCAGAACATTATTGTCACCCCAAAAAGAAAATCTATACCCATTATTAATCCCTCCCTTCCCCCAGCACCTGACAACCACTATCTGCATTTTTTTTTTAAGATTTTTTTTTAATTTTTCCTTTTTCTCCCCAACGCCCCCCAGTACATAGTTGTGTGTTTTTAGTTGGGGTCCTTCCAGTTGTGGCATGTGGGATGCCCACTCAGCGTGGCCTGCGAAGCGGTGCTGTGTCCGTGCCTGGGATTCCAACTGGCGAAACTCTTGGCGGCCAAAGTGAAGCGTACGAACTTAACCATTCATCCATGGGCCTGGCCCTCACTATCTGCATTTTTGAAAGGCATTTTGACTGTGTATAGGATTCTGGGTTGGCAGTTTTTTGGAGTTTTTTTCTAGCACTTTAAAAAAGTCGTCCATGGGGCTGGCTGGTGGCACAGCAGTTAAATGTGCACGTTCTGCTTCAGTGGCCCAGGGTTCGCTGGTTCGGATCCAGGTGCAAAAGAATTAGAATAGACTTCTCAAAAGAAACTATGAAACCCAGAGATGATGGACTACTTTTTTTATTTTATTTTATTGATTTTTTCAGGAAGATTAGCCCTGAGCCAACTGCTGCCAATCCTCCTCTTTTTGCTGAGGAATACTGGCCCTGAGCATCCATGCCCATCTTCCTCTACTTTATATGTGGGACGCCTACCACAGCATGGCATGCCAAGCGGTGCCATGTCCACACCCTGGATTTGAACTGCCGGACTGCCGAAGCGGAATGTGTGCACTTAAACCCTGCACACCTGGGCCGGCCCATAACTATGCTTATTTTAAATTCTCTGTCTGATAGTTTCATTTTGGGAAATGTAATTTTGGGATCACATTTTGGGAAATGTAATCTCTTGATTCTGGTTCTGTTGATTTCTGTATCTCTTGGCAGTTCAGTATTCTTTCTGGCTTTTTTTGTCTTGTAATTTTTGATCGATTTCCAGACATAGTATGTAGGACAGAGACCGAGATAAATAATATTTATGCCTGGAAATGAATACACTTGCTTTGTAGTAGGCCATTAATGTGTGAAGTTGAATAGATCTTGAGAGATAGTGAACTGGGTTTGGGTTTTATTGTTTGATTGCCTTTGTTCACCACAGGCTTTAAATTTCTCTGGTGCCACCTTGTGTTTAGGGTGAGGGTTGATTTTCCAGAGGGTTTTTTCACAGTAGCCTGCTCCCTTCAGCTGTAGTACTTCCCTCTGAGTCTTCGCTTTAGAGAGGATCTCTCCATGCTCTTTCTCCTTCCCCAAAATTGGACTGCTGTTGCTTGTCACTTGGTGCTTGCTAATCTGAAGGGGGAAGAGAGTTGTCTGTCATCTTGGCTCAGTCTGTCTTAGGCAGAACTGTGTCCCAGGCTCTCAGGCTTTCTCAGTAATGCTGCTCCTTCCCGAGGGGAGTAGAAGGTTTTTTCTTCTTGTCCTTCCCCAGCATCAGTGGGTCTTTACCTGTATCTTAGGGACAATAGGGTTTATTACCCTTCCCCTGGCCCCTTAAGGCTTTTGTTCCTTAGAGGAGAAGTGATTAGCTGAGGCCCTCTCCGCTGGGTATGCACCAGCAAGAATGGCTTTTTCCAGTCTCCTGCCCTGCCCCCAGTCTTTCTTGCGAGCACCTGGAGAGGTCCATAGAGAAGAGTCTGCGAGGTGATGCCAACTTCCCTGATTTCTGCACTTGCCAGGGAGTTTGTACTCTCCCAGGCTAACCCACACTCTGCTTTTAGCAATTTGATAATAATTTTCTCTGAATTCTTACCTGCTGCATGAAGGCCTTGACTTCCTCCTGTTGTCACCAGTAAAGCCAATACAGGCAGACTTCGGAGATATTGCAGGTTGAGCTCCAGACTACTGCAATAAAGCAAATACTGCAATAAAGCGAGTCACATGAGGTTTTTGGTTTCCTACTGCATAAAGTTATGTTTACACAATACTGTAATCTATTAAGTGTGCCAGTAGCATTATGTCTAAAAAATCATATACAGTCCTTAATTTAAAAATACTTGAGTTCACCCCTGTGGCCGAATGGTTAATTTTGCGTGCTCCGCTTCGGCAGCCCAGGGTTTTGCCAGTTCGCATCCTGGGCGCAGACATGGCACCGCTCGTCAGGCCATGCTGAGGTGGTGTCCCACATGCCCCAACTAGAAGGACCCACAACTAAAAATATACAACTGTGTACCAAGGGGCGTTGGGGAGAAACACCTTGTAGAAATGCAATATCTGCAAAGTACAGTAAAGTGAAGCACAGTAAACAAGATACACCTGTACTTGTGTCTCATCTCCCTTTGGAGGCCCTTGTCTTTCCATAAAGTTCAGGCTAATTGGTTGTCCTGCCACCTCAGTTCTCTGATGAGTTTAAGAAAAGTTATAATTTCTTAGATTATCTAGCTTTTTTCTTATTGTTAGGATGGAGGTGACTTTCTTTCCAGCTTACTGTATTCTAGGCCTTGAACTGAATCTTCAATGGCAGGTAAGAGTTGGCATGATGAGAAAGGGTAGGAAGGACATTTTGGGCAGAGGAAGTTTGCTTTGGCAAGATACTGGGGCATGAAATTGCACGAGGGTGTCATTCACAAACAGCTGGGTTTAGTTCACATTAGCATTGTTAATGAGGCTAGAATGATGGGCCAGATCATGGAGGGCCTGAATGCCCACTGAAGGAGTTAAATTGTATACTGAAAACGTTAAGGAGCCATAAATGTATCTCTTTGGTGGGTATTTTCCAACAACCCTCTTTCCTTTGGCGAAATTGGATCCAGAGGAATTAATAAGGCTTGGGCTGAATTACTTCTAAAATGATTGCTATGCTCTTAGGTCTGTTCTAGTACCCAGCCTGCATGTAGGAGGGGGCTGCTAAGCATCTAGTATGCCCGTGTATTTTGCTTCTAGTCAGGCAGCATTGGTGCTGCAGACAGTCCAGAGGACTGGAACAAAGTCTGGGACAACTGGAGGCTGCTGACAATGGCTGGGATATTTGACTGCTGGGAGCCCCCAGAGGGAGGAGACCACCTATATTCCTACACCATCATCACAGTGGATGCCTGCAAAGTCTTGAATGACATCCACCAAAGGCAAGTCACACTTCTTATCCCTGGGTTCAAAAGGATACAGAGGAGGGTTTATTCTCTTTGCTTTTAGATAGGTAGCTTTTGGAATTTAAAGTTTGTGTATGTACAGATTTAGAGAGTAGCAGTTGCTTTGCAAAATACATTTATCGTCAGTTGGCTATAATATGACATGCATTCCTAAAAATCACCACACTATGCAAAATTGTACAGTGAAAACCCAGAACTTATGAGAAAAGTAGGGTTAAGGAGACAACACTTAAAAACTTTGTCAGTGACACATAAAAAATAATAGGAAGTTATTAAAAACAGTCTCACAGTTTTCTACATTAAGCAGTTAAGAAATACATAGACACTGCAATAAATACAGGCATGCCTCATTTTATTGCTGTTATGCTTAAATTGCTCCCTAGTGTATCAATTAAATTGAACAGATTCCCATTTTAAAAATGAGCATAAGCAGAACTGACTATACTTGTGTAACACCTTCACAATTTTTGCCAGATCTGAGTGCTCTGAGAAGTGATTTTTGATGTTTTTCTGAAAAGAATACAGTGCTGCACGTATTACCTGTTTTAGCCCTGTCCTAAGAGTTCTGTGGAAATTAGGCTTTCGTGTGATACAGTGGCTCTATTTTTTGCTAATTCACTTTAAAATAAATTCTGATTTCATTTAATCTAAGATGATTAGATTGATTTTTAAATGTACCATTATTTCATATGCTGTTAAGAAAAGTAAATTGCTGCCGATTACTGCCAACTAAATTATAACTCATGCAGAGATGCCATTCATCATAAAATGCATCTGGATTTTAGATTGCAAAATATTTTTTTTAAGTACATGGTTGATTTTTTGAAGTTACAATGATTATCAAAATAGATGTTTATGCATTTATCTCCTAAAATCAACTGTACCACCCACCACTGAAGTGTGTGCCATGCTTTGCATTGCCCAGGACGTAAGACTGGGAAGTAAACATAGATCTTTTCCTAACATCCTCCTGGTACCAGGAGTCATCTTGACAGCCTCTTTGCTTTCTGAGGCATAGTTTCCTTTTGTTCACAATTATGTGAATAGCTCTTTCTTACTGTATATCTGTCATAGTTGGTAAGGCTGGAGATTACTGTTGATAGACAACTTTTCCAGGATCTATTCTCCCTTTAATTCTAGGCTGGGTTATCATAAAAAGGTGACCAGTTTACGAACATGTACACTGGATTGCACTGGATCCAGTCAAAGCAGTGTTCGCTGTCTTTGCCATAAAACTTTGTAAGCTGGCTCTCCTAGTGTCGGATTTCATGCCCTGTCAAGTTGTGGTCAGGGAACACATGGCAGCAATCCGTGTGTGAGGCACAGAGGGAGGGCAAGCTTCTGCTTGTGATGGTTTGCACTGTCATCTGACTCAAGTCTTTCTGCCTTCTCTCCCTACCCTCACTCTACCTCTCCCAACCAATGACTTGACCTCACTGCCTAGGATGCCTGCCATATTAGATGGAGAGGAAGCAGTTTCTAAATGGCTTGATTTTGGTGAAGTCTCAACTCAGGAAGCTCTGAAGTTAATCCACCCTACAGAGAACATCACCTTCCATCCAGTCTCTTCTGTGGTGAACAGCTCCCGAAACGACAGTGTTGAGTGTCTGGCTCCTATCGACTTATCGGTCCAAAAGGTAGGGGCCTGTGACTCTGACAGTCTTTTTTGAGCTTTCTGTCTTCTGTCAGTGTAGCCTTTTTTTGGGTATGGCCTTTTACAATGAGAGCTTTGTTAAACTACCCAGAACTCATATTCCTCGTGCATGGCACAGTTGAGCAGAGCAATGACTCTTAAAGCTGGCTGTGGACTCAGAGTCCTCAGGAGAGCTCTTTCAAAATGTAAATGCTAGACCCTATCTAGACCTAGAGTCAACTTTCAGGGTTGGGCTTGGGCTTCTGTATCATTAAGAAGCTTCTTCAGGGGCTGGCCTAGTGGTGTAGTGGTTAAGTTTATGCATTCTGCTTTGGTGGCCCAGGTTTCATGGGTTCAGATCCTAGGCTCAGACCTACACACTGCTCGTCAAGCTATGCTGTGGCAGCATCCCACATGCACAATAGAGGAAGACTGGCACAGATGTTAGCTCAGGACCAATCTTCCTCACAAACAAAAAAAAAAAAGGGAAGCTTCTTCAATGAGTCTGATAATAAGCCAAGTTTGAGGACTCCTAATCTAGAGGATAATCATGAGAAAGACAAAGGACCCCTTGACCCTAATTGTATCTCTGTCCATAGCCAACTGTGATTTTTTTGTCTCTTTTCTGTAACTCTGCTTGCCCACACTACAAGCTGGAGGAGTTCTAATCCTTGTTTTCCTTTAGGAGGATTTGAGAACATTCGTGCCATAAACTTTAACTTCTTAAAATTGGCAAGGATCCAGAAGATGTGTTTTGAAGGGAAGGTGAACAGGCAAAAGGCCTGCATTAGAGAAGGAAGTTCCAGAGCAAAAGCTGACCCCTGCTGACATTCAGGGTCAAAGGTTTAGGAGTAGCAGCTGTTTCTAGGTGGCTCTCAATGTTCCAAAAATAGACATCTTAGAATGCCTGAAAGTGTTAACGATGATGATTGCAGGAACAGCCTACCCCCCATTTTTCTTAAAATTTTTAAAGTTTTCCGTATCCACAGTTAGTGTCATTTTCTTTTGTCTCAGTTCTTTGCAAACTCCTGTGACCCTGACACTTGTTTTCATTAGATGTCTCTAAAAATGTAGTTATATATATATTCATTTTGCCCTAGACACTGCCCCATTTCCGTGATGGTCTTTACTCTAAAAGGATTCACATTCTAGAGGGGTGGCATTCTGCGAATTCAGAAGCTTCAGTTCACGTTTGGGGTGTAGGGGTAAGAGCAGCAGAAGGGAAGCAGTGCTGTCAGGGAGAGGCTGTGCGGAAGGGCTGCACAGCAGGAAAGAGTCTAGTCTGTTCAGCCTTAGGCTGAGTGCCTAATCATGGTGACTGAAGCCATACCTCTCCAGCTTCGTTTCCCACACTCTGCCTGGTCACACTGAATTACATTCTTTTCGCTAGAATGCTTCATTCTCTGCATGTGTTTGGAATGCCTGTCACTCTCTTCTCCGGCTGGTCTCACACAATCCTCTCTGAAGCCGCTATAAGAGCTCCTCCCTACCCTTGTACCTTGGAGCACACTCACTTGCTCCTCTCCTCCCAGGCCTGACTAGTGGGCCCCATTTGGCTCTTAGTAACATTTTGCAAGCCTGGGTCAGTACCTAAGGCCTCTTCCTGTTTCTTCCCTTGGAGTTGGCCTTTTCCAAAAGCTTGAGCTGGGTGGTTTGAGCTTTCTCTTCTTTCTCCTAGCAACTCAAGGCAAGAGGCTGCAGCCACAGAATGTTGCAGTGGCTGGCCAGAAATTCACCCACAAAGGAAGACCCCAAAACACCCCAAAAGACAGAGTCGGATGTGCGCCAGTTCCTGCCGAAGAGCCCATCCTCAGTCAAGAGAAGCAGTGCAGTTCTCCTAGAGCAATGGCTGAAGCAGGAGAAGGAGGAGGAGCCTGTGGCCAAGCAACTTCACAGCGAGTAATGCAGGACTTTCAGAGACCAACGCCAGGTTTGCTGCACTGAGTCCTGTTGCTGATTACAGGGTCTTGCATGTGTGTGTATGGATTTGCTTTGGGAGGAGGTAGCATATTGTTAGTGGACATTTGTGGGTTCCTGGGGGAGTGGCTATTCTGGTTGTGACCAGGAACCCACTGTGGGGCAGATAGGCAGCCTGGGAAGAGGAGGGGCCACCACCACAGGGGGCCTCTTATGCCTGCAGCCTTCTCCTGCAGGACTTTTGGAGCCTTCCCTCGAAGCTTGACCCTGCTGGCAGTTCTAAGCCCTGACCTGACCTGAGCTGGTGCTGCTAACGGAAGGCTGTTTTCTGCTCAACCTTTGAGCTCTAAGTTCTTTGGAATTCAGTTCTTAAAACATTGTTTTTTTATGAATAAATTACATTTGATAAACTGCTCGTGGGGGAAATTCTGAATCTTACTGTTTTCTCATGGCATCAGTCCTAAGGGTTGGATTTTGTTGCAAATGTGGGGCACTGGGTCATTCTGGGGACAAACTGCTCTTTTGGAAACAACCAAAAGGCTTGGTGGGGGCGTTCTTGGTTGTGTCTCTTTTTACTCTTAATACCTGGAAGTTGTCTGAATCCTTTAGCTTAAAACAAACCTGAGAGCTGGCCTGGTGGCGCAGTGGTTAAGTTTGCACGTTCCATTTTGGCGGCCCGGGGTTGTCTGGTTCGGATCCTGGGTGCGGACATGGCACTGCTTGGCAAGCCATGCTGTGGTAGGCGTCCCACATGTAAAGTAGAGGAAGATAGGCACTGATGTTAGCTCAGGGCCGGTCTTCCTCAGCAAAAAGAGGAGGATTGGCAGCACATGTTAGCTCAGGGCTAATCTTCCTCAAAAAAAAAAACCAAAAACAAAACCTGAGGGTCTGCCAAACACAAGGGCCTCGAGGGAGACGGGGTACGGAGGCCAAGACCTTGTCCTTACCACAGGGAGCATAGGCTCAGGGTGAGGAGAAGCCCCAGGCACAGCCCTCCAAGCCCTATCCAGATTCCCAGCCTCTGGGTAGAGTGGGGCCCAGAGGATGACATGGGCTTGGGGCCCGGAGCAAGGCTGCCTCGGGGGCTGACCATCTGCCCCAGCCTGGTCAACACCTCTGTGATTCGCTCTGCAGCCTCCTCCTTGGCACTGAATCCCTTTATAATTATTTATTTATTTCTTGTTATCTGTGGTCAGTCTCCCCACCCAGATCATTAGTTCCCTGAAAGCAGGGACGGCTTTTTCACTGTTATTTTCTCCTAATATTAATAGTTGGTCTGCAAATACTGTTACATGAATGTGAGCACTTACCTCATGCCCCGCACTGTGCTAGGCAGGGAGTGACAGGCATTAACCAGGTACCACACCTGGCAATTAAGTACTTGCTCGTGTGGGTCCACCGAAGGGATGTGACGAGCTGGGAGGGCCACTGTTGATGGGGGTGCTTGGGCAAGGTTCCTGTAAACCTCCATGGAAGAGAGGATGCAGAGGCTGAAGGGAGGAGCGCCAGGCGACAGTGTGACAGGAAGTGGTCTTCCCAGGAATTCAGGGGGAAGGAATGGAAGAATGTCCAGGAGCGCCAGGGCTGGTCTGCTCTTTAATCTTTGGGGCTTCCTGGAGACACAGATGGCAAAACACTGTCCCAGGGGGCTGAATGGATGTGGGCCCTGAGGCGGTGACCCAGGAGGACAGGGTGGTTGGTGTCTGTCCCCAGTGCTCCACTGGGGCAGCACCACGCCCGGCAGCGCGCTGCGATTGAGCCACCAAGCAGAAGCTGCCCACCTCCTGCGCAAGGCTGCTAGTGGAAGTGAGCGGGCCAGCACAGTACACCTCCAGGCTAGGCCCGGCTGGGCTGATTTGCGTGGGGTTTTGGTTGTTTTACTAAGAGATTTTTAAAAATACAGATAACTTAGAAGAAGGTTGACTGTTGTGTAAGTATTTGTCATATTTGCTTCAAGTTTAATAAGTGACAAAAATGAAATTCTCTTTGTTTTTCATTACAATCTCCCACCTGTTTGTCAGGGTCGTAAATGAATTTGTTGGCTTCTTTTCATTTTAACATGAAAGAATAGAATGTCCTCTGAGGCATGTATCCTTTCCATTCAGGTTTTTATACTTTCACATTAATGTGATGTTAAAAGCACGTTCTTGTATCTGAGCACATTATTTTGTGATTTTCAGGTTTACATAATTGGCATCATCTTGGATATTTCATTCTGCCTTTTTTTTTTCTATCTGCTGCATCAGCTTTCCTAGGTTTTGCTAAATTGCTCTCCCAATTTTCACTTATTTCAGGGCATATGAATCCTCATTTTCTCACATTTTGCCAATGCTTACTCCTGCTTACTAGAGCAGTGGAGCATCGTCTCCTCTTCTTTGTTTTTAAAGAACTAATCTCAGGGACAAACAGGGCAGCCTTCATCTGCCTGTCTGGATGTGGCCAAGTCAGGCCAGGGCCCCAACTGTTCTCTGGGGCAGGAGGGACAGTCTTAGGATGTGGTGGTCTGGCCCCTTGGCTGGGCTCCCAGATGGCAGCACCTCTTCACCTCCACCCTACCTCTGCAGTGACCAGGCTTGGTTTAAAGGGATCCAGGCCTTAAAGGGATTGTTTCCTGATTAGAGGAGGCAGAGGATCTCCAGCACTGCAGGTCCTAATAGACAGGTGTCGGCCCTCCATTCCTGTCTGCAGTCCATCTGGATCCATCTCTTGGTACAAAGCTTGTATACAAACCCTGCTTTGTATGGAGGTGGATTAGGTGCAAGCAGGGAGGCGCTTGGCCAAGGGCACACAGCTTGGCATAGGTAAGTTGAGGAAAATCCTAAGGCTCCTGGCCTGTGAGGGGTATCAGCTTAGAGAGTTCGACAAGATCCTGCTTGCTGCCGTGAAAACCTGAAGGGTGGATTGGTGGTGTGAGAACCAAAGAGAGTAATGGGTGGCCTCAGACTCCTAGATACCCACCTGGGTCTGCATACCCTCCCTCCGCCTTCTCAACCAGAGTGAGGAGCAAGTGATGGGAAGGGTGGAACGTCATTGCTTGGGGAAAGAAGCTTTGGCTAAGGCTGTATGGGACTGTCCCCAGTCCATACAAATCTGACCAAGTCCTTTGCCCTCTCTGAAACTTGGTTTGCCCATCTGTGAATCAGAAGAGTGGGTGCTCACAATTGAACTCCCAGGAGCCCAGAGCAACAGATGCAGGTTGTTAGAGACCCAGAACCATCCCCTGGGCTGGTGTCCCTCCTGTGGAGATGGATGAGGATCCCTCCTTGTGTCCCCCCACCTTGCGTCCCAGGACTCCAGAGCAGAGAAGCATGTTGCATGCTCTGCAGGCAATACTCCCAGCAGGTGGCAGAAGCTAGAGGACTGTTTTGAGGAGTTGGGGACATTAGTGAAAGGGGTAGGACAATCAAGCTGAACAACAGAGAGTTTTAAAAGGCAGTCAGACTGGGGCAGGGCCCCAGTGCCACACTTCTAGGTCCTAGCAGAGGCAGCTAGAAGAAAAGTAGGAGCTGGGAGCAGCAAGAAGAGGTGCACCAGAAAAGGAGGCTCTGAAAGCTCCTCATCTGCAGGGTGCCCTGCACAGGGCTCTGGGATCCTAATGACAATCCTGTATGGAGAGGTGGTTCCACCTGGGGCAGACGCTCAGCAGCAGCAGCCTGGGTCTCTGGCTTTCACCATTTTATGGCTTCCTTTGGCTCAGTCTCCTTCAGGACACCACCATTTGGGGCTTCTTGTCTTGTGAAGCAGCCAGAAGTGCCCTCATAGAAGTTAAAGTTGCGTGATCTCAAAGGTGGGGTCAGGCCCATATAATGTGTATTTTTAATTGTGTTAAAATACATATAACATAAAATTTACCATGTTAGCCATTTTAAGTGCACAGTTCAGTAGTGTTACATAGATTCACATTGTTGTGCAGCTAATCTCCACAACGTTTTCGTCTTGGAAAACAAACTCTGTACCCATTAAACAATAACTCCCTACTTCCCCATCCCCCCAGTCCCCGGCATCCGCCATGCTACTTTCTGTCTCTATGAATTTGACTATTCTAGATATTGCAAAGTGGAATCATACAGTATTTGTCTTTTTGTGACTGGCTTATTTCACTTAGCATAATGTCCTCCAGGTTCATCCATGTTGTAGCATGAGTTGGAATAACATTTCCTTGCATGTATATACCACATTTTGTTTATCCATTCATCTGTTGCTGGACACTTCGTTGCTCCCACCCTCGGCTAATGTGAATAATGCTGCGGTGAACACGGGTGTGCAAATATCTCTTCAAGTCACTACTTTGAATTCTTTTGGGTATGTACCCAGAAGTAAAATTGCTGGATCATATGATAATTCTATGTTTAATTTTTCGAGGAATCTCCATACTGTTTTCCACATCAGGTGAACCATCATCCATTCCCACAAGCAGTGCACAAGGGTACCAATTTCTACACATCCTTGCCAAGACTTATGTTGTTTTTTTTTATAGTAGCCATCCTATGAGGAGGAATATTTCTTTTCTTAAGCCCACGTTTTAAAAGTGAAAGTTTCACAAAGTTTATAGTTTCCACATAAAATATGTTCACGAGGTGCCTCAGATGACTGAGCCCCACATGGGACCACTGCCAGGCTGAGGCCCCCTTCCAGGCCTCCCTGGATGGCCCACGTCACTCCCTGCCTCTGGAAGGGGACTTAGAAATATTTTCAGGAGGTGCTTCTGACACGGTCTGAAAAAAATGGGAAGCTCTCAGCACAGTGATCCACATTGCAGCCTGGCAACAATCAGCAGGACTGGGTAGTCACTGCCCCTCTTCAGGTGGGGTCTGTGTCCTCCAGGTGGCCAGACTGCCCTGCCTGGCCTGGTGCCTGTGCATTCTGTGTGTGAGAGCTCTGGTCTCGTCCTTCCTCACCCTCATTCCACACACATCCATTGTATAATGGGAAAGTGATGGCTTTGTAATGGCTAGGCTGAACTACATTTCCCCGAACTCCCTTACTTGTCTGTTTCCCATTAGGGTGAGCCACAAGGCATGTTCTTGCCCGATTTGGAAGGAAGGAACTATGTGGGTTGCTGATCTGCTGATTTACCTCCTTGGTGTGAAGCAGCCCCTGGGCCTGCAATTACTCTACATTCCCTGGATTCTCCTTCAGTTTTACTGACTCCTGGGCCAGGTGTGTGCATGGTTAGCTGTGTGACAAAGGGTCTCAACTTCTGCAGGATACCCTTCAGGCTTACAGAAACTGCTGCGATTGTACGTCAAAGTTAAAGTAAAGTAGCCAGTTAGCAGCAAAAGGAGTTGATTCAGGAATAACCAGAGGAATTGCAATTCAGGAAATGCAATGCAAGGCAAACCATAGGCAAATCAGAGAACAAAGGTGGGGAGCTTGCTTTTATAGAGAAAAAGGGGGAGTTGGGTGGGGCTGTTCTAAAGGAAAGGTCATTGGAAGAAAGTGAGAGTTCAGGGTGGTGACAGCTTTTCATTGGCTGAGCTGTTGCTGGGCAAGGAGAAAACCTTCCTTCCTCCTGCTGGAGTAGTAAAGTAATTGCACTTCCTGCCCAAAATTGTAAAGTGAGATGTGTATGTGAGAGTTTCCTTTACAGGGTTTCCTGACTCCATTTTAAATGAGATTTCCCTTTATTGTCACATGTACAAGCCAGTTTCCTGTAACCAGTCCAGTATTTAGGTGTATATGTGCCTATATCCTTCTGGGTCTGCTTCTCCCTTGAACTCTGACTGACATGGGAACTTGAACACCTGCTGACTTTTCCTGCCTCATGTCCTGTCAGTCTACTTGCTGCTTTCACCATTCCCCAATTCAGGAGCTTTTCCCCTACTTTTTTCCTGCCCTCCCTTTTTCCCTACCCGAGAGCCTGTGCCAGTGCTGCTCCAGCCTGGAATGTCCCTACCCCAAAGCTGCTGGTTTATCTGTCCTCAGGCACGTGGCTGAGCTCCTCGAGAACAGGGAGTAGGTGTGATAGGTCCCCATCCCTGCTTCTGCTCAACCAGGATGTGCTGAATGAATGACTGTGGACTAGGCCCTTGACGTAGGAGATTTCATTCCTTTCTCAGAATACCTCTGCAAGTATCACTGCCCTCATTTGCAAGTGCAAGTGGCCCCAGTAGCAGTTGCTGTGGAAAGAACCAAGGCCTCTTGGCTGCCTCATGACTGCTGGAGCTGCCAGAACAGCTAATGTGCCCTCTGGCCACATCACCCAAGGTCTGATGCCTGGGACAGAGAGATGTCAGTACCCCGTGTGCCCAACAGGTTGTGTGCTCAGTGCTAAGCCCGGCCGTGGCAGAGGATAGGTTCAGCTAGGTTGGTGCACGAGAGTCAGTTGGGTGCAGACCCCATTCTATGAGTCGCTAAAGCTGCACAGCCTGGAAAAGGGCCTTTTCAGTGGCTGCAGGGCTGTCTCAGGGCCAGGGAGAAGTCGGATCTAGGGACCCAGAAGGTAGACCTGAGATCCTGAGGGGGTTCACAGGGAGGCAGTTCCCAGTTCCATGACAGGAAGGAGGCAGTATTGCAGGAGGAGAGAGCGCTATTCTCAGGGGGGTGTGAGGGATGGAGGTAGGAAAACCTGGAGACCCTGGTCAGAGGCTCTGTGTTCAGATGCTCTCTGGTTAGATGAAAAAATAAACCTTTCTTGGCTCCATTTATAGATGAGGAAATTAAGGCTTGGGGAGAACACTCTTGCCCCAGACCAAAAGACCATGGTGGAGCCAGGCCCAGAACCCTGATATCAGCCTCCAGGGCCTGGTCCTGCTTGACCCCTCTCCTGATCAGTGGGCAGAGAGGTGTCCAGGCCTGGCCCATTGCTATGCCCCTATTTTACAGACAATCAAATGCACCTGGTCCTTTCCTTCCTCACTGCACCAGGGTCACCTCCTCCAGGAAGCCTTCCTCCTGGGCCTTGCGGTGTCATGTGCCACCAATGTTCACCTGGAATGAGGCTTCTTAAGGCCAAGTCCAAGAGACACAGTAAGTAAATGGTGATTCCTGGGCTCTGCAGCCCCATGCAGGAGCTGAGTGTGATGTCAGGGCAGGAAATACAGCCTCCTAGTCTCAGCAATCACACCAGTAGGATGAGCTTTTGAACACCTTCCTTACTGGGGCTGAACACCTTCCTTTGAGATGAGGCCTGTGCAGCCTTCCTCAGAGTGCGTGACACCCACTTAGTGCTCACGTGGGGCTGCTTACGGGCATCGGTTCTTCAGCTTGTGGTGGGACCCACCTAGAGAGGTGCAGTTTTGCTAAACAGTCTGAGCAAGCAGGGAAGAGAGGAGGGGAGGGGCCTGTGGGTAGATAGTGGGACACTGGGAGAGTGGTTTCTGAGGAGAGCAGTTTGAAGGGATGACTAGGTCTGAGATGTAAACATGGGAGGGTAAAGTGAGTCAAAGGAGAGACTAGATTACAAATAACAGAAACCCAGCTCAAACCAGCTTATGCAAAAACCAATGTTTCAGGTCACATGACACTCAGGTATAAGGTCTCTTCAGGCGTGGCTGGATCTGGAGGCTCGATTAATGTCCTTAGGTATCTTTCTCTCCATTTCTTGGTTCCAACTCTGTCTCTTTGCTCTTTTTCCAGGTGGGCTCTCCCTATGTGTTGACAAAGATGGCCACTGGCAACTGTGGCCCCATGTCCCTACCCTTTAGTGATCCTGGGGGAGAGCACCTCTTTCTCAGTAGTTCCAGGAAAAGTCCCAGGATTGACTCTCATTGAAGCCACTGGAGTCAAGAACTCATTTCTGACCCAGTCATTGTAGCAAATTGAATAACCAACTGAACGCTCATTAGCCAGGTCTTTGATTCATGACCATCCCTGGGACTGGAGGGGTCAGACTCCCAGAACCATGTGGCCTGAATAGGGTGGGTTGGGTCGGGTCCCCAGAGGAAAGTTAAAGTGCTCTTCATTATTAGAAGAGTGGGAGGCCCCACTGAGGGCTGGCCCACTGGGTGGTCCAGCGCGTCTGGAGGAGGCAGGCCTTGGGGGAGGAAACAGCGAGCTAGCCCAAGTCTTCAAGGGATGGAGAGGGGGTGACAAGAGAGAGGTGAGGGGCAGCAGCAGCAAAGTGGGAGGCCACTGGAAGAGCCAAGTGGTCTGAGTAGCAAAGGTGGATTTTGGTGGGAAATAGGAAAGGCAATGCTGAACAAGCATGACCTGAAGGACATTTTGGAGCCCTGGAGCTCAGGGATGTCCTCAAAGGGCCGTCAGTCAGCAGGGTGGGGGGCTTTGGTTAGGGAGGGCTCAGAGAAAGGGGTGAAGGTCAGTGTGAATGGTTGGGCAGGAAGGAGCAGTGTCCACGTGCCCAGGTCCCCTGCAGCAGCGCTGCCCACCCCTCTCTGAACCTCACAGCCACCTGAGAGATGGTCAGAAAGCCAAGTCTCAGGCCCCAGCCTCAGACTCTAACTTGGAAAACTGGGGTGAGTCCAGGTGGCATCTGGGCTTGGGTTTCTGGTTTAGAATGGGATAGAATCTGTGGGATCACATTTAGGTGGTCCAGAGCACCATTCCCCAGAATCCTGAGTAGGCCAAGGTCTCTCATGGCCTCTACCTGCAGGTGGCCTATTGACTGGCCCTGCAGGCTGTGTGGGACAGGACCTGTGCTGGCACAGGCCCACTGCCCCCCAGTCAAAACTGCAAAGGAGATGAAGCTGCTAGTGATCAGCATGTGGCCAGGACATAGGCTGCCAGGATGGGTAGAGCTGTCACCCGTTGTCCACCATAGTCCCTCTGTGTCCAACCTAGGCCTCCTCCTGCCTGCTTTCTGGATGCCCACTGTTGCCCAGAACCAAAACATCCACAGCAAAGTCTGGCATCGCCATTTCCTCCTTTGCTGTAGCCAGTGCCTCCTGCCGCCATCAGCCACGGGTCTCCACGTTCAGGGCCCCATCTGAACTTTTGCCTAGAGAGCAGTGATGTGCTGAGGGGGGCATCT
>NW_025799297.1:0-18407 GCF_021613505.1 Equus quagga
AGATGCCCCCCTCAGCACATCACTGCTCTCTAGGCAAAAGTTCAGATGGGGCCCTGAACGTGGAGACCCGTGGCTGATGGCGGCAGGAGGCACTGGCTACAGCAAAGGAGGAAATGGCGATGCCAGACTTTGCTGTGGATGTTTTGGTTCTGGGCAACAGTGGGCATCCAGAAAGCAGGCAGGAGGAGGCCTAGGTTGGACACAGAGGGACTATGGTGGACAACGGGTGACAGCTCTACCCATCCTGGCAGCCTATGTCCTGGCCACATGCTGATCACTAGCAGCTTCATCTCCTTTGCAGTTTTGACTGGGGGGCAGTGGGCCTGTGCCAGCACAGGTCCTGTCCCACACAGCCTGCAGGGCCAGTCAATAGGCCACCTGCAGGTAGAGGCCATGAGAGACCTTGGCCTACTCAGGATTCTGGGGAATGGTGCTCTGGACCACCTAAATGTGATCCCACAGATTCTATCCCATTCTAAACCAGAAACCCAAGCCCAGATGCCACCTGGACTCACCCCAGTTTTCCAAGTTAGAGTCTGAGGCTGGGGCCTGAGACTTGGCTTTCTGACCATCTCTCAGGTGGCTGTGAGGTTCAGAGAGGGGTGGGCAGCGCTGCTGCAGGGGACCTGGGCACGTGGACACTGCTCCTTCCTGCCCAACCATTCACACTGACCTTCACCCCTTTCTCTGAGCCCTCCCTAACCAAAGCCCCCCACCCTGCTGACTGACGGCCCTTTGAGGACATCCCTGAGCTCCAGGGCTCCAAAATGTCCTTCAGGTCATGCTTGTTCAGCATTGCCTTTCCTATTTCCCACCAAAATCCACCTTTGCTACTCAGACCACTTGGCTCTTCCAGTGGCCTCCCACTTTGCTGCTGCTGCCCCTCACCTCTCTCTTGTCACCCCCTCTCCATCCCTTGAAGACTTGGGCTAGCTCGCTGTTTCCTCCCCCAAGGCCTGCCTCCTCCAGACGCGCTGGACCACCCAGTGGGCCAGCCCTCAGTGGGGCCTCCCACTCTTCTAATAATGAAGAGCACTTTAACTTTCCTCTGGGGACCCGACCCAACCCACCCTATTCAGGCCACATGGTTCTGGGAGTCTGACCCCTCCAGTCCCAGGGATGGTCATGAATCAAAGACCTGGCTAATGAGCGTTCAGTTGGTTATTCAATTTGCTACAATGACTGGGTCAGAAATGAGTTCTTGACTCCAGTGGCTTCAATGAGAGTCAATCCTGGGACTTTTCCTGGAACTACTGAGAAAGAGGTGCTCTCCCCCAGGATCACTAAAGGGTAGGGACATGGGGCCACAGTTGCCAGTGGCCATCTTTGTCAACACATAGGGAGAGCCCACCTGGAAAAAGAGCAAAGAGACAGAGTTGGAACCAAGAAATGGAGAGAAAGATACCTAAGGACATTAATCGAGCCTCCAGATCCAGCCACGCCTGAAGAGACCTTATACCTGAGTGTCATGTGACCTGAAACATGGGTTTTTGCATAAGCTGGTTTGAGCTGGGTTTCTGTTATTTGTAATCTAGTCTCTCCTTTGACTCACTTTACCCTCCCATGTTTACATCTCAGACCTAGTCATCCCTTCAAACTGCTCTCCTCGGAAACCACTCTCCCAGTGTCCCACTATCTACCCACAGGCCCCTCCCCTCCTCTCTTCCCTGCTTGCTCAGACTGTTTAGCAAAACTGCACCTCTCTAGGTGGGTCCCACCACAAGCTGAAGAACCGATGCCCGTAAGCAGCCCCACGTGAGCACTAAGTGTGTGTCACGCACTCTGAGGAAGGCTGCACAGGCCTCATCTCAAAGGAAGGTGTTCAGCCCCAGTAAGGAAGGTGTTCAAAAGCTCATCCTACTGGTGTGATTGCTGAGACTAGGAGGCTGTATTTCCTGCCCTGACATCACACTCAGCTCCTGCATGGGGCTGCAGAGCCCAGGAATCACCATTTACTTACTGTGTCTCTTGGACTTGGCCTTAAGAAGCCTCATTCCAGGTGAACATTGGTGGCACATGACACCGCAAGGCCCAGGAGGAAGGCTTCCTGGAGGAGGTGACCCTGGTGCAGTGAGGAAGGAAAGGACCAGGTGCATTTGATTGTCTGTAAAATAGGGGCATAGCAATGGGCCAGGCCTGGACACCTCTCTGCCCACTGATCAGGAGAGGGGTCAAGCAGGACCAGGCCCTGGAGGCTGATATCAGGGTTCTGGGCCTGGCTCCACCATGGTCTTTTGGTCTGGGGCAAGAGTGTTCTCCCCAAGCCTTAATTTCCTCATCTATAAATGGAGCCAAGAAAGGTTTATTTTTTCATCTAACCAGAGAGCATCTGAACACAGAGCCTCTGACCAGGGTCTCCAGGTTTTCCTACCTCCATCCCTCACACCCCCCTGAGAATAGCGCTCTCTCCTCCTGCAATACTGCCTCCTTCCTGTCATGGAACTGGGAACTGCCTCCCTGTGAACCCCCTCAGGATCTCAGGTCTACCTTCTGGGTCCCTAGATCCGACTTCTCCCTGGCCCTGAGACAGCCCTGCAGCCACTGAAAAGGCCCTTTTCCAGGCTGTGCAGCTTTAGCGACTCATAGAATGGGGTCTGCACCCAACTGACTCTCGTGCACCAACCTAGCTGAACCTATCCTCTGCCACGGCCGGGCTTAGCACTGAGCACACAACCTGTTGGGCACACGGGGTACTGACATCTCTCTGTCCCAGGCATCAGACCTTGGGTGATGTGGCCAGAGGGCACATTAGCTGTTCTGGCAGCTCCAGCAGTCATGAGGCAGCCAAGAGGCCTTGGTTCTTTCCACAGCAACTGCTACTGGGGCCACTTGCACTTGCAAATGAGGGCAGTGATACTTGCAGAGGTATTCTGAGAAAGGAATGAAATCTCCTACGTCAAGGGCCTAGTCCACAGTCATTCATTCAGCACATCCTGGTTGAGCAGAAGCAGGGATGGGGACCTATCACACCTACTCCCTGTTCTCGAGGAGCTCAGCCACGTGCCTGAGGACAGATAAACCAGCAGCTTTGGGGTAGGGACATTCCAGGCTGGAGCAGCACTGGCACAGGCTCTCGGGTAGGGAAAAAGGGAGGGCAGGAAAAAAGTAGGGGAAAAGCTCCTGAATTGGGGAATGGTGAAAGCAGCAAGTAGACTGACAGGACATGAGGCAGGAAAAGTCAGCAGGTGTTCAAGTTCCCATGTCAGTCAGAGTTCAAGGGAGAAGCAGACCCAGAAGGATATAGGCACATATACACCTAAATACTGGACTGGTTACAGGAAACTGGCTTGTACATGTGACAATAAAGGGAAATCTCATTTAAAATGGAGTCAGGAAACCCTGTAAAGGAAACTCTCACATACACATCTCACTTTACAATTTTGGGCAGGAAGTGCAATTACTTTACTACTCCAGCAGGAGGAAGGAAGGTTTTCTCCTTGCCCAGCAACAGCTCAGCCAATGAAAAGCTGTCACCACCCTGAACTCTCACTTTCTTCCAATGACCTTTCCTTTAGAACAGCCCCACCCAACTCCCCCTTTTTCTCTATAAAAGCAAGCTCCCCACCTTTGTTCTCTGATTTGCCTATGGTTTGCCTTGCATTGCATTTCCTGAATTGCAATTCCTCTGGTTATTCCTGAATCAACTCCTTTTGCTGCTAACTGGCTACTTTACTTTAACTTTGACGTACAATCGCAGCAGTTTCTGTAAGCCTGAAGGGTATCCTGCAGAAGTTGAGACCCTTTGTCACACAGCTAACCATGCACACACCTGGCCCAGGAGTCAGTAAAACTGAAGGAGAATCCAGGGAATGTAGAGTAATTGCAGGCCCAGGGGCTGCTTCACACCAAGGAGGTAAATCAGCAGATCAGCAACCCACATAGTTCCTTCCTTCCAAATCGGGCAAGAACATGCCTTGTGGCTCACCCTAATGGGAAACAGACAAGTAAGGGAGTTCGGGGAAATGTAGTTCAGCCTAGCCATTACAAAGCCATCACTTTCCCATTATACAATGGATGTGTGTGGAATGAGGGTGAGGAAGGACGAGACCAGAGCTCTCACACACAGAATGCACAGGCACCAGGCCAGGCAGGGCAGTCTGGCCACCTGGAGGACACAGACCCCACCTGAAGAGGGGCAGTGACTACCCAGTCCTGCTGATTGTTGCCAGGCTGCAATGTGGATCACTGTGCTGAGAGCTTCCCATTTTTTTCAGACCGTGTCAGAAGCACCTCCTGAAAATATTTCTAAGTCCCCTTCCAGAGGCAGGGAGTGACGTGGGCCATCCAGGGAGGCCTGGAAGGGGGCCTCAGCCTGGCAGTGGTCCCATGTGGGGCTCAGTCATCTGAGGCACCTCGTGAACATATTTTATGTGGAAACTATAAACTTTGTGAAACTTTCACTTTTAAAACGTGGGCTTAAGAAAAGAAATATTCCTCCTCATAGGATGGCTACTATAAAAAAAAACAACATAAGTCTTGGCAAGGATGTGTAGAAATTGGTACCCTTGTGCACTGCTTGTGGGAATGGATGATGGTTCACCTGATGTGGAAAACAGTATGGAGATTCCTCGAAAAATTAAACATAGAATTATCATATGATCCAGCAATTTTACTTCTGGGTACATACCCAAAAGAATTCAAAGTAGTGACTTGAAGAGATATTTGCACACCCGTGTTCACCGCAGCATTATTCACATTAGCCGAGGGTGGGAGCAACGAAGTGTCCAGCAACAGATGAATGGATAAACAAAATGTGGTATATACATGCAAGGAAATGTTATTCCAACTCATGCTACAACATGGATGAACCTGGAGGACATTATGCTAAGTGAAATAAGCCAGTCACAAAAAGACAAATACTGTATGATTCCACTTTGCAATATCTAGAATAGTCAAATTCATAGAGACAGAAAGTAGCATGGCGGATGCCGGGGACTGGGGGGATGGGGAAGTAGGGAGTTATTGTTTAATGGGTACAGAGTTTGTTTTCCAAGACGAAAACGTTGTGGAGATTAGCTGCACAACAATGTGAATCTATGTAACACTACTGAACTGTGCACTTAAAATGGCTAACATGGTAAATTTTATGTTATATGTATTTTAACACAATTAAAAATACACATTATATGGGCCTGACCCCACCTTTGAGATCACGCAACTTTAACTTCTATGAGGGCACTTCTGGCTGCTTCACAAGACAAGAAGCCCCAAATGGTGGTGTCCTGAAGGAGACTGAGCCAAAGGAAGCCATAAAATGGTGAAAGCCAGAGACCCAGGCTGCTGCTGCTGAGCGTCTGCCCCAGGTGGAACCACCTCTCCATACAGGATTGTCATTAGGATCCCAGAGCCCTGTGCAGGGCACCCTGCAGATGAGGAGCTTTCAGAGCCTCCTTTTCTGGTGCACCTCTTCTTGCTGCTCCCAGCTCCTACTTTTCTTCTAGCTGCCTCTGCTAGGACCTAGAAGTGTGGCACTGGGGCCCTGCCCCAGTCTGACTGCCTTTTAAAACTCTCTGTTGTTCAGCTTGATTGTCCTACCCCTTTCACTAATGTCCCCAACTCCTCAAAACAGTCCTCTAGCTTCTGCCACCTGCTGGGAGTATTGCCTGCAGAGCATGCAACATGCTTCTCTGCTCTGGAGTCCTGGGACGCAAGGTGGGGGGACACAAGGAGGGATCCTCATCCATCTCCACAGGAGGGACACCAGCCCAGGGGATGGTTCTGGGTCTCTAACAACCTGCATCTGTTGCTCTGGGCTCCTGGGAGTTCAATTGTGAGCACCCACTCTTCTGATTCACAGATGGGCAAACCAAGTTTCAGAGAGGGCAAAGGACTTGGTCAGATTTGTATGGACTGGGGACAGTCCCATACAGCCTTAGCCAAAGCTTCTTTCCCCAAGCAATGACGTTCCACCCTTCCCATCACTTGCTCCTCACTCTGGTTGAGAAGGCGGAGGGAGGGTATGCAGACCCAGGTGGGTATCTAGGAGTCTGAGGCCACCCATTACTCTCTTTGGTTCTCACACCACCAATCCACCCTTCAGGTTTTCACGGCAGCAAGCAGGATCTTGTCGAACTCTCTAAGCTGATACCCCTCACAGGCCAGGAGCCTTAGGATTTTCCTCAACTTACCTATGCCAAGCTGTGTGCCCTTGGCCAAGCGCCTCCCTGCTTGCACCTAATCCACCTCCATACAAAGCAGGGTTTGTATACAAGCTTTGTACCAAGAGATGGATCCAGATGGACTGCAGACAGGAATGGAGGGCCGACACCTGTCTATTAGGACCTGCAGTGCTGGAGATCCTCTGCCTCCTCTAATCAGGAAACAATCCCTTTAAGGCCTGGATCCCTTTAAACCAAGCCTGGTCACTGCAGAGGTAGGGTGGAGGTGAAGAGGTGCTGCCATCTGGGAGCCCAGCCAAGGGGCCAGACCACCACATCCTAAGACTGTCCCTCCTGCCCCAGAGAACAGTTGGGGCCCTGGCCTGACTTGGCCACATCCAGACAGGCAGATGAAGGCTGCCCTGTTTGTCCCTGAGATTAGTTCTTTAAAAACAAAGAAGAGGAGACGATGCTCCACTGCTCTAGTAAGCAGGAGTAAGCATTGGCAAAATGTGAGAAAATGAGGATTCATATGCCCTGAAATAAGTGAAAATTGGGAGAGCAATTTAGCAAAACCTAGGAAAGCTGATGCAGCAGATAGAAAAAAAAAAGGCAGAATGAAATATCCAAGATGATGCCAATTATGTAAACCTGAAAATCACAAAATAATGTGCTCAGATACAAGAACATGCTTTTAACATCACATTAATGTGAAAGTACAAAAACCTGAATGGAAAGGATACATGCCTCAGAGGACATTCTATTCTTTCATGTTAAAATGAAAAGAAGCCAACAAATTCATTTACGACCCTGACAAACAGGTGGGAGATTGTAATGAAAAACAAAGAGAATTTCATTTTTGTCACTTATTAAACTTGAAGCAAATATGACAAATACTTACACAACAGTCAACCTTCTTCTAAGTTATCTGTATTTTTAAAAATCTCTTAGTAAAACAACCAAAACCCCACGCAAATCAGCCCAGCCGGGCCTAGCCTGGAGGTGTACTGTGCTGGCCCGCTCACTTCCACTAGCAGCCTTGCGCAGGAGGTGGGCAGCTTCTGCTTGGTGGCTCAATCGCAGCGCGCTGCCGGGCGTGGTGCTGCCCCAGTGGAGCACTGGGGACAGACACCAACCACCCTGTCCTCCTGGGTCACCGCCTCAGGGCCCACATCCATTCAGCCCCCTGGGACAGTGTTTTGCCATCTGTGTCTCCAGGAAGCCCCAAAGATTAAAGAGCAGACCAGCCCTGGCGCTCCTGGACATTCTTCCATTCCTTCCCCCTGAATTCCTGGGAAGACCACTTCCTGTCACACTGTCGCCTGGCGCTCCTCCCTTCAGCCTCTGCATCCTCTCTTCCATGGAGGTTTACAGGAACCTTGCCCAAGCACCCCCATCAACAGTGGCCCTCCCAGCTCGTCACATCCCTTCGGTGGACCCACACGAGCAAGTACTTAATTGCCAGGTGTGGTACCTGGTTAATGCCTGTCACTCCCTGCCTAGCACAGTGCGGGGCATGAGGTAAGTGCTCACATTCATGTAACAGTATTTGCAGACCAACTATTAATATTAGGAGAAAATAACAGTGAAAAAGCCGTCCCTGCTTTCAGGGAACTAATGATCTGGGTGGGGAGACTGACCACAGATAACAAGAAATAAATAAATAATTATAAAGGGATTCAGTGCCAAGGAGGAGGCTGCAGAGCGAATCACAGAGGTGTTGACCAGGCTGGGGCAGATGGTCAGCCCCCGAGGCAGCCTTGCTCCGGGCCCCAAGCCCATGTCATCCTCTGGGCCCCACTCTACCCAGAGGCTGGGAATCTGGATAGGGCTTGGAGGGCTGTGCCTGGGGCTTCTCCTCACCCTGAGCCTATGCTCCCTGTGGTAAGGACAAGGTCTTGGCCTCCGTACCCCGTCTCCCTCGAGGCCCTTGTGTTTGGCAGACCCTCAGGTTTTGTTTTTGGTTTTTTTTTTTGAGGAAGATTAGCCCTGAGCTAACATGTGCTGCCAATCCTCCTCTTTTTGCTGAGGAAGACCGGCCCTGAGCTAACATCAGTGCCTATCTTCCTCTACTTTACATGTGGGACGCCTACCACAGCATGGCTTGCCAAGCAGTGCCATGTCCGCACCCAGGATCCGAACCAGACAACCCCGGGCCGCCAAAATGGAACGTGCAAACTTAACCACTGCGCCACCAGGCCAGCTCTCAGGTTTGTTTTAAGCTAAAGGATTCAGACAACTTCCAGGTATTAAGAGTAAAAAGAGACACAACCAAGAACGCCCCCACCAAGCCTTTTGGTTGTTTCCAAAAGAGCAGTTTGTCCCCAGAATGACCCAGTGCCCCACATTTGCAACAAAATCCAACCCTTAGGACTGATGCCATGAGAAAACAGTAAGATTCAGAATTTCCCCCACGAGCAGTTTATCAAATGTAATTTATTCATAAAAAAACAATGTTTTAAGAACTGAATTCCAAAGAACTTAGAGCTCAAAGGTTGAGCAGAAAACAGCCTTCCGTTAGCAGCACCAGCTCAGGTCAGGTCAGGGCTTAGAACTGCCAGCAGGGTCAAGCTTCGAGGGAAGGCTCCAAAAGTCCTGCAGGAGAAGGCTGCAGGCATAAGAGGCCCCCTGTGGTGGTGGCCCCTCCTCTTCCCAGGCTGCCTATCTGCCCCACAGTGGGTTCCTGGTCACAACCAGAATAGCCACTCCCCCAGGAACCCACAAATGTCCACTAACAATATGCTACCTCCTCCCAAAGCAAATCCATACACACACATGCAAGACCCTGTAATCAGCAACAGGACTCAGTGCAGCAAACCTGGCGTTGGTCTCTGAAAGTCCTGCATTACTCGCTGTGAAGTTGCTTGGCCACAGGCTCCTCCTCCTTCTCCTGCTTCAGCCATTGCTCTAGGAGAACTGCACTGCTTCTCTTGACTGAGGATGGGCTCTTCGGCAGGAACTGGCGCACATCCGACTCTGTCTTTTGGGGTGTTTTGGGGTCTTCCTTTGTGGGTGAATTTCTGGCCAGCCACTGCAACATTCTGTGGCTGCAGCCTCTTGCCTTGAGTTGCTAGGAGAAAGAAGAGAAAGCTCAAACCACCCAGCTCAAGCTTTTGGAAAAGGCCAACTCCAAGGGAAGAAACAGGAAGAGGCCTTAGGTACTGACCCAGGCTTGCAAAATGTTACTAAGAGCCAAATGGGGCCCACTAGTCAGGCCTGGGAGGAGAGGAGCAAGTGAGTGTGCTCCAAGGTACAAGGGTAGGGAGGAGCTCTTATAGCGGCTTCAGAGAGGATTGTGTGAGACCAGCCGGAGAAGAGAGTGACAGGCATTCCAAACACATGCAGAGAATGAAGCATTCTAGCGAAAAGAATGTAATTCAGTGTGACCAGGCAGAGTGTGGGAAACGAAGCTGGAGAGGTATGGCTTCAGTCACCATGATTAGGCACTCAGCCTAAGGCTGAACAGACTAGACTCTTTCCTGCTGTGCAGCCCTTCCGCACAGCCTCTCCCTGACAGCACTGCTTCCCTTCTGCTGCTCTTACCCCTACACCCCAAACGTGAACTGAAGCTTCTGAATTCGCAGAATGCCACCCCTCTAGAATGTGAATCCTTTTAGAGTAAAGACCATCACGGAAATGGGGCAGTGTCTAGGGCAAAATGAATATATATATAATTACATTTTTAGAGACATCTAATGAAAACAAGTGTCAGGGTCACAGGAGTTTGCAAAGAACTGAGACAAAAGAAAATGACACTAACTGTGGATACGGAAAACTTTAAAAATTTTAAGAAAAATGGGGGGTAGGCTGTTCCTGCAATCATCATCGTTAACACTTTCAGGCATTCTAAGATGTCTATTTTTGGAACATTGAGAGCCACCTAGAAACAGCTGCTACTCCTAAACCTTGGACCCTGAATGTCAGCAGGGGTCAGCTTTTTGCTCTGGAACTTCCTTCTCTAATGCAGGCCTTTTGCCTGTTCACCTTCCCTTCAAAACACATCTTCTGGATCCTTGCCAATTTTAAGAAGTTAAAGTTTATGGCACGAATGTTCTCAAATCCTCCTAAAGGAAAACAAGGATTAGAACTCCTCCAGCTTGTAGTGTGGGCAAGCAGAGTTACAGAAAAGAGACAAAAAAATCACAGTTGGCTATGGACAGAGATACAATTAGGGTCAAGGGGTCCTTTGTCTTTCTCATGATTATCCTCTAGATTAGGAGTCCTCAAACTTGGCTTATTATCAGACTCATTGAAGAAGCTTCCCTTTTTTTTTTTTTGTTTGTGAGGAAGATTGGTCCTGAGCTAACATCTGTGCCAGTCTTCCTCTATTGTGCATGTGGGATGCTGCCACAGCATAGCTTGACGAGCAGTGTGTAGGTCTGAGCCTAGGATCTGAACCCATGAAACCTGGGCCACCAAAGCAGAATGCATAAACTTAACCACTACACCACTAGGCCAGCCCCTGAAGAAGCTTCTTAATGATACAGAAGCCCAAGCCCAACCCTGAAAGTTGACTCTAGGTCTAGATAGGGTCTAGCATTTACATTTTGAAAGAGCTCTCCTGAGGACTCTGAGTCCACAGCCAGCTTTAAGAGTCATTGCTCTGCTCAACTGTGCCATGCACGAGGAATATGAGTTCTGGGTAGTTTAACAAAGCTCTCATTGTAAAAGGCCATACCCAAAAAAAGGCTACACTGACAGAAGACAGAAAGCTCAAAAAAGACTGTCAGAGTCACAGGCCCCTACCTTTTGGACCGATAAGTCGATAGGAGCCAGACACTCAACACTGTCGTTTCGGGAGCTGTTCACCACAGAAGAGACTGGATGGAAGGTGATGTTCTCTGTAGGGTGGATTAACTTCAGAGCTTCCTGAGTTGAGACTTCACCAAAATCAAGCCATTTAGAAACTGCTTCCTCTCCATCTAATATGGCAGGCATCCTAGGCAGTGAGGTCAAGTCATTGGTTGGGAGAGGTAGAGTGAGGGTAGGGAGAGAAGGCAGAAAGACTTGAGTCAGATGACAGTGCAAACCATCACAAGCAGAAGCTTGCCCTCCCTCTGTGCCTCACACACGGATTGCTGCCATGTGTTCCCTGACCACAACTTGACAGGGCATGAAATCCGACACTAGGAGAGCCAGCTTACAAAGTTTTATGGCAAAGACAGCGAACACTGCTTTGACTGGATCCAGTGCAATCCAGTGTACATGTTCGTAAACTGGTCACCTTTTTATGATAACCCAGCCTAGAATTAAAGGGAGAATAGATCCTGGAAAAGTTGTCTATCAACAGTAATCTCCAGCCTTACCAACTATGACAGATATACAGTAAGAAAGAGCTATTCACATAATTGTGAACAAAAGGAAACTATGCCTCAGAAAGCAAAGAGGCTGTCAAGATGACTCCTGGTACCAGGAGGATGTTAGGAAAAGATCTATGTTTACTTCCCAGTCTTACGTCCTGGGCAATGCAAAGCATGGCACACACTTCAGTGGTGGGTGGTACAGTTGATTTTAGGAGATAAATGCATAAACATCTATTTTGATAATCATTGTAACTTCAAAAAATCAACCATGTACTTAAAAAAAATATTTTGCAATCTAAAATCCAGATGCATTTTATGATGAATGGCATCTCTGCATGAGTTATAATTTAGTTGGCAGTAATCGGCAGCAATTTACTTTTCTTAACAGCATATGAAATAATGGTACATTTAAAAATCAATCTAATCATCTTAGATTAAATGAAATCAGAATTTATTTTAAAGTGAATTAGCAAAAAATAGAGCCACTGTATCACACGAAAGCCTAATTTCCACAGAACTCTTAGGACAGGGCTAAAACAGGTAATACGTGCAGCACTGTATTCTTTTCAGAAAAACATCAAAAATCACTTCTCAGAGCACTCAGATCTGGCAAAAATTGTGAAGGTGTTACACAAGTATAGTCAGTTCTGCTTATGCTCATTTTTAAAATGGGAATCTGTTCAATTTAATTGATACACTAGGGAGCAATTTAAGCATAACAGCAATAAAATGAGGCATGCCTGTATTTATTGCAGTGTCTATGTATTTCTTAACTGCTTAATGTAGAAAACTGTGAGACTGTTTTTAATAACTTCCTATTATTTTTTATGTGTCACTGACAAAGTTTTTAAGTGTTGTCTCCTTAACCCTACTTTTCTCATAAGTTCTGGGTTTTCACTGTACAATTTTGCATAGTGTGGTGATTTTTAGGAATGCATGTCATATTATAGCCAACTGACGATAAATGTATTTTGCAAAGCAACTGCTACTCTCTAAATCTGTACATACACAAACTTTAAATTCCAAAAGCTACCTATCTAAAAGCAAAGAGAATAAACCCTCCTCTGTATCCTTTTGAACCCAGGGATAAGAAGTGTGACTTGCCTTTGGTGGATGTCATTCAAGACTTTGCAGGCATCCACTGTGATGATGGTGTAGGAATATAGGTGGTCTCCTCCCTCTGGGGGCTCCCAGCAGTCAAATATCCCAGCCATTGTCAGCAGCCTCCAGTTGTCCCAGACTTTGTTCCAGTCCTCTGGACTGTCTGCAGCACCAATGCTGCCTGACTAGAAGCAAAATACACGGGCATACTAGATGCTTAGCAGCCCCCTCCTACATGCAGGCTGGGTACTAGAACAGACCTAAGAGCATAGCAATCATTTTAGAAGTAATTCAGCCCAAGCCTTATTAATTCCTCTGGATCCAATTTCGCCAAAGGAAAGAGGGTTGTTGGAAAATACCCACCAAAGAGATACATTTATGGCTCCTTAACGTTTTCAGTATACAATTTAACTCCTTCAGTGGGCATTCAGGCCCTCCATGATCTGGCCCATCATTCTAGCCTCATTAACAATGCTAATGTGAACTAAACCCAGCTGTTTGTGAATGACACCCTCGTGCAATTTCATGCCCCAGTATCTTGCCAAAGCAAACTTCCTCTGCCCAAAATGTCCTTCCTACCCTTTCTCATCATGCCAACTCTTACCTGCCATTGAAGATTCAGTTCAAGGCCTAGAATACAGTAAGCTGGAAAGAAAGTCACCTCCATCCTAACAATAAGAAAAAAGCTAGATAATCTAAGAAATTATAACTTTTCTTAAACTCATCAGAGAACTGAGGTGGCAGGACAACCAATTAGCCTGAACTTTATGGAAAGACAAGGGCCTCCAAAGGGAGATGAGACACAAGTACAGGTGTATCTTGTTTACTGTGCTTCACTTTACTGTACTTTGCAGATATTGCATTTCTACAAGGTGTTTCTCCCCAACGCCCCTTGGTACACAGTTGTATATTTTTAGTTGTGGGTCCTTCTAGTTGGGGCATGTGGGACACCACCTCAGCATGGCCTGACGAGCGGTGCCATGTCTGCGCCCAGGATGCGAACTGGCAAAACCCTGGGCTGCCGAAGCGGAGCACGCAAAATTAACCATTCGGCCACAGGGGTGAACTCAAGTATTTTTAAATTAAGGACTGTATATGATTTTTTAGACATAATGCTACTGGCACACTTAATAGATTACAGTATTGTGTAAACATAACTTTATGCAGTAGGAAACCAAAAACCTCATGTGACTCGCTTTATTGCAGTATTTGCTTTATTGCAGTAGTCTGGAGCTCAACCTGCAATATCTCCGAAGTCTGCCTGTATTGGCTTTACTGGTGACAACAGGAGGAAGTCAAGGCCTTCATGCAGCAGGTAAGAATTCAGAGAAAATTATTATCAAATTGCTAAAAGCAGAGTGTGGGTTAGCCTGGGAGAGTACAAACTCCCTGGCAAGTGCAGAAATCAGGGAAGTTGGCATCACCTCGCAGACTCTTCTCTATGGACCTCTCCAGGTGCTCGCAAGAAAGACTGGGGGCAGGGCAGGAGACTGGAAAAAGCCATTCTTGCTGGTGCATACCCAGCGGAGAGGGCCTCAGCTAATCACTTCTCCTCTAAGGAACAAAAGCCTTAAGGGGCCAGGGGAAGGGTAATAAACCCTATTGTCCCTAAGATACAGGTAAAGACCCACTGATGCTGGGGAAGGACAAGAAGAAAAAACCTTCTACTCCCCTCGGGAAGGAGCAGCATTACTGAGAAAGCCTGAGAGCCTGGGACACAGTTCTGCCTAAGACAGACTGAGCCAAGATGACAGACAACTCTCTTCCCCCTTCAGATTAGCAAGCACCAAGTGACAAGCAACAGCAGTCCAATTTTGGGGAAGGAGAAAGAGCATGGAGAGATCCTCTCTAAAGCGAAGACTCAGAGGGAAGTACTACAGCTGGAGGGAGCAGGCTACTGTGAAAAAACCCTCTGGAAAATCAACCCTCACCCTAAACACAAGGTGGCACCAGAGAAATTTAAAGCCTGTGGTGAACAAAGGCAATCAAACAATAAAACCCAAACCCAGTTCACTATCTCTCAAGATCTATTCAACTTCACACATTAATGGCCTACTACAAAGCAAGTGTATTCATTTCCAGGCATAAATATTATTTATCTCGGTCTCTGTCCTACATACTATGTCTGGAAATCGATCAAAAATTACAAGACAAAAAAGCCAGAAAGAATACTGAACTGCCAAGAGATACAGAAATCAACAGAACCAGAATCAAGAGATTACATTTCCCAAAATGTGATCCCAAAATTACATTTCCCAAAATGAAACTATCAGACAGAGAATTTAAAATAAGCATAGTTATGGGCCGGCCCAGGTGTGCAGGGTTTAAGTGCACACATTCTGCTTCGGCAGTCCGGCAGTTCAAATCCAGGGTGTGGACATGGCACCGCTTGGCATGCCATGCTGTGGTAGGCGTCCCACATATAAAGTAGAGGAAGATGGGCATGGATGCTCAGGGCCAGTATTCCTCAGCAAAAAGAGGAGGATTGGCAGCAGTTGGCTCAGGGCTAATCTTCCTGAAAAAATCAATAAAATAAAATAAAAAAAGTAGTCCATCATCTCTGGGTTTCATAGTTTCTTTTGAGAAGTCTATTCTAATTCTTTTGCACCTGGATCCAAACCAGCGAACCCTGGGCCACTGAAGCAGAACGTGCACATTTAACTGCTGTGCCACCAGCCAGCCCCATGGACGACTTTTTTAAAGTGCTAGAAAAAAACTCCAAAAAACTGCCAACCCAGAATCCTATACACAGTCAAAATGCCTTTCAAAAATGCAGATAGTGAGGGCCAGGCCCATGGATGAATGGTTAAGTTCGTACGCTTCACTTTGGCCGCCAAGAGTTTCGCCAGTTGGAATCCCAGGCACGGACACAGCACCGCTTCGCAGGCCACGCTGAGGGGGCATCCCACATGCCACAACTGGAAGGACCCCAACTAAAAACACACAACTATGTACTGGGGGGCGTTGGGGAGAAAAAGGAAAAATTAAAAAAAAATCTTAAAAAAAAAATGCAGATAGTGGTTGTCAGGTGCTGGGGGAAGGGAGGGATTAATAATGGGTATAGATTTTCTTTTTGGGGTGACAATAATGTTCTGAAATTAGTGATGATGGTTGCCCATTTGGAATATACTAAAAACAATTATATACTTTAAAAGAGTGAATTTTACAACATGTGAATTATTTCTCAATAAAAAAAATCACGATGATTAAAAAAATGAAGAACTAGATACTTTTTTGGACAAGAAAAAATAAAATTCATTACCAGCAGGCTTGCACCACAAGAAATAGTAAAGAAAATTCTTTAGGGAGAAGAAATATGGTACCAGAAAGTTGGATCTACCCAAGAAGTGAAATCCATGAAAATGGCTAAAATAAAGGTAAACGTAAAATTTCCTTTCTTATTTTTGTCACTCTAAAATATAATTGACTGTCTAAAGCAAAATAGTAGCAATGTATTATGAGTGTACAGCATATGAAAAAGTAAAATGTATGACAAGATACCAAAATACACCAGGAAGCAGGAATATACTATTATAAGATCCTTATGCTATACAAGAAGCAGTATATTATTTAGAGATTATTATTAATTTAAAATGTATATTATGGAGCAGCTACTAAAAATACTTTAAAAGAAGTAAAAATAATAAGCCAACAGTGGAGGTAAAATGCAATCATAAAAAATACTCAATCCAAAAGGAGACAGAAAAAAATAGAAGAAAAGGAAAAAAGAGCTAATGAAACAAAGAGAGAACAGCAAAATAATGAATTTTTAACCCTATCAGATGAATAATTACATTAAATGTTCTAAACACTACAAACTTCCCTCCTCTGAGAAGCCTTCTGTGATGCCCCAGTCTGAGTTATATGCTGTCCTCTGTGCCCCGACAACCTCATAAGCAAGCCTTCCCTGAGTATTCAACACTAGTTTGTGATTGTTGATTTGTCTGTGTCTTGGTGGTAAAGCTTCAAGGATAGAAATCATGTCTGACTGAACTTCCAGGAGCCAAGCAGGGCACAGTGGTATATGGTGAATAAGTGTCTATTGAATAAACAGATAAATTTTTATAGTTAAGAGACTAATTGTATAGAATTGAGGAAAGTATCATCCTAGTTCACACAAGTCCTAACAGTGTCTCAAGAAGAGTGCCAGAGGAAAACTCTCTTTTTGAACATACAGTTCCTAATTTATTTATATATTTATTTATTTATTTTTGGCTGAGGAAGATTTGCCCTGAACTAACACCTGCTGCCAATCCTCCTCTTTTTGTATGTAAGTAGACAGCATGGCATGGCCACTGACAGACATATGGTGTAGGTCCATACCTGGGAACCAAACTTGGGCCGCGAAAGCAGAGTGCGCCGAATTTAACCACTAGGCCACCAGGGCTGACTCTACAATTCCCAATATAAAGATGGAGAAGCAAAAGAATGGAAATCTTATGGAGTAGCTCCCTTGAGTAATAAGCCCCAGAAGATCTGATTTACAGTTAACTTTAAATGGACGAAAATCACAATGGAGAATCTGGGAAGATGGCAGCCTGAATGCACAGCCTTGTCTCCATTCCTAGAATAACAAAACAGCCAGGACAAGCATGCTGGCTCCTCTGAGGCAAGAGTAAGGGCCAGTGGTGTGAAGAAGGACTGGGGCAAGGACCTTGCATTTAACAGCTACTTCAAGAGGGTAGGAAGAAGCCTGAGGATTCTCTCAGAGGAGCCATACCTGTCTACTTGCTACCTAGGGTCCTTAGAGAGGCTGCTGCCAAATGCTGTCTCATCTCTCCAGTTGGGTGAGACCTGGCTGTAGAGAGGCCGCCTTCCCTTTCCTTGGAAGATGGCTAACACTTGGCTTATACATTGACTGGACACAAATAAAACCAGAACTGGCTCTACCATTTATACCCTGATAGTTTGCCATTGTTGGAAAACTGTAAATATACATAGGCACATTGAGGAATGCACAACTATAAGCTGGCAAAGAAAAATTCTAGCCTATCTAGAGGAACTAGGTAAACCATAGAGAGGAGACTGAGTTAAAAAAAAAAAACGCAGAAGGCCAGCCCAGTGGTGGAGTGGTTAAGTTCGCACGTTCCACTTTTGTGGCCCGGAGTTCACCGGTTCGGATCCCGGGTGCGGACGTGGCACCGCTTGGCAAGCCTTGCTGTGGTAGGCATCCCACATATGAAGTAGAGGAAGATGGGCATGGATGTTAGCTCAGGGCCAATCTTCCTCAGCAAAACGAGGAGGATTAGCAGCAGTTAGCTCAGGGCTAATCTTCCTAAGAAAAAAAAAAGTAGAGCTAATGGGAGAGAGAAAAAACTAACAAAAAGGTAATGATTGGAGGCTGGCCCCATGGCTGAGTGGTTAAGTTTGCACGTTCCACTGCAGGTGGCCCAGTGTTTCGTCAGTTGGAATCCTGGGCGCGGACATGGCACTGATCATCAAACCACGCTGAGGCGGTGTCCCACATGCCACAACTAGAAGGACCCACAACTAAGAGTATACAACTATGTACGGGGGGGCTTTGGGGAGAAAAAGGAAAAAAATAAAATCTTTATTAAAAAAAACCCAAAAAAACGACAGCTTCCATATGCATCCCCCCACCTACTATACATGTTGTCGTCCCTCCCCTTTCTTTTGGTCTATGCTTTTTGCCAGGTCAGCCTCTCCTCTGGTGCACTAGATCCCAGTCCCTCTTACCTGTGCAAGGACGACCGTCTAGTGACTTACACTTTCTCCCTGCTCTCTACTGCATTATTTCCAACAGCTTACAAACATGCTGTTATTTCCAACTGTTTGTTGCTACTATGTAAAAATATTGTTGATTTGTGTACGTTGACCCTGAGGAGAAAGTTTTCTAAGGTACTTGCATTGTCCAAAAACAAGTAAAAGTATTATTCAATACCAG
>NW_025799298.1:0-10050 GCF_021613505.1 Equus quagga
GGTACTTGCATTGTCCAAAAACAAGTAAAAGTATTATTCAATACCAGATTTAGGGATATATTTAACCAAGGAGGTACAAGATTTATATAGTGAAAACTATAAAATATTGTTGAAAGAAATTAAAGACAAATAAATGGAAAGACACCCTGTGTTCATGGATTGGAAGACTCAATAACATAAAGATGGCAATTTGGGAAAGACCCCAAATTGATCTACAGAGTCAATGCAATTCCTATCAAAATTCCCAGTCTTTGCAGAAAGAGACAAGCTGATCTTAAAATTTATATGGAACTTCAAGGAAACCCAAATAACCAAAATAATCTTGAAAAAGAACAAAATTGGAGGACTCAAACTTCCCCCTTTCAAAACTTACAAAAAGCTATTATAGCAGGGTACTGCCTAAGTATAGATATATAAATCAATGGATAGAATTGAGAGTCCAGAGATAAACCCACCCATATATGGCCAATTGATTTTTGACAAGGATACCAAGGCCATTCAATGGGGACAGAATAGTCTTTTCAAGAAATGGTACTGTGATCACTGTATAACCACCGGCAAAAGAAGAAGTTAGACCTCTATGTTGCAACATACAAAAAAGATTAATTCAAAATAGATCAAAGATCTAAAAATAAAGCTAAAACTACAAAACCCTTAGAAGAAAACAGAGGAGTAAATCTTCATGACCTTGAGTTTAGCAATCGGTTCTTAGGTATGACACTACAGGCACAAACAACAATGGAAAAAATAGATACACTGGACTTCACCAAAATTAAAAACTTTTGTGCTTTAAAGAACACTATCAAGATAGTGAAAAGGCAATCCACAGAATGAGAGAAAGTATTTGCACATCATGTATCTGGTAAGAATCTAGTATCCAGACTGCATAAAGAAGTCTTACAACTCAACAACAAAAAAGACAACCCAATTTAAAGGACTTGAATATGTATTTTTACAAGGAAGATATGCAAATGGCCAATAGGCACATGAAAAGATGGTCAACGTCATTAGTAATTAGGAAAATACAAATCAAAACCACAATGAGATACCACTTCACATTCACTAGGATGGCTACAGTTTTTTTAAAAATGAGCAAATGACAAGTGTTGGCAAGGATGTGGAAAAACCAGAACCCTCATACAACGTGGGTGGGAATGTAACCCAAAAGAACTGAAGTATACTTGTATACTAATGATCATAGCAGCATTATTCAAAATAGCCAAAAAGTGGAAACAACCCACATATCCATCAACCAACGTGGTGCATCTATACAATGGAATATTATTTGGCAATAGAAAGGAAGGAAGTAGTGATACACACTGTATGTATGAACTTTGAAAACATCATGTTAAGAGGTCAGACACATAAAAGGTCACATATTGTATGATTCCACTAATACGAAATGTCTAGAATAGGCAAATTTATAGACACAGAAAGCAGACTAATGATTGCCAGGGGCTGGAGGAAGAGCGTAACAGAGAGGGACTGCTCAATGGGTACAGGGTTTCTTTTTGGGGTGATGAAAATGTTCTGGGATTAGATAGTGGAGGTGGTTGTACAACATTGTGAATACACTCAAAGGCTTGAATCACACACTTTAAAATGGTTATAATGGTGAAATTTATGTTACGTAAATTTTTACCTCAATAAAAAGTTTTAATTATAAAAAATATTAATCTGAAAAAAAACAAGAGTGGCATCCTGGAATTAAGGGAGAAAAAGAGAGACCATGGACAATTTTTTGAGGTGGCGTTTCCTCCTCTCTGAAAATTTAATCTCCACTCTGCCCTCCACCTTATCTAGTACCCTTCCCTCATAAAAGAACTGCTCCTGAGTACAAGAAAGCCCTTAAGGGGAAAAAAGTAATCAACAATTATTTGAAGGATAAACTTCCGGACAAAGCATCACAGTAGCCATCTGACTGCCTTCAGACAAACCAACAATTTCTTACCCCAAAACAACACAAGAGATGGAGTATTGGTGACCAACCACATTAAGGATTAACCATTAGGGACAAAAAGGTTTCATGCTGTTTAACAATGTTAGATCACTGTATTAGGGAGTCACAGGATTTAAACATTCCAATTATAGTTCTTTCCCTCAAACCTAATTTGATCAACATGTACCCTAGTTAATTACCATAAAATAGCACAAATTTCTGTTTCTTGTCCATACCCCTCAGAAGCAAGGGCTCATGTTGTATGATGAATGAATGGTTGTTAGGCAAAGTTAAAATAAGAGTCTCGGTTAACAAGACAGTTTTTACATTTCCTCTCATGTCTCAGTTTCTTCATCTGGTAAAATGAGAATAACAGTACTTTCTTCACAGGGTTATAAGTACTAAATAATACACATTAAGTTCCTAGAAATAACCTGGCTCACAGTAAGTGTTTAATATTTAACTATTTTTATAGATCAGTCTTTTCCTCCACCAAATCATGCCTGTATTAATAGATTGGCTAGAGAGATTTTCTGAGGGTGAGGCAAATGCTCTTGACTATGAGAAGTCCCCAAAATAAGATGACACCACTTGAAGAACAAATAATTTCCAATTTTAACACAGCAAACTGCAGTGAGAGAACACAAATGCTTTAGCAGTGTCAAAGTAATAAATCTAGGGGCTGGCCCTGTGGCCAAGTGGTTAGGTTCATGTGCTCCACTTCGGCGGCCCAGGGTTTTGCCAGTTCAAATTCTGGGCATGGACATGGCACCACTCAACAAGCCATGCTGAGGCGTCGTCCCATATGCCACAACTAGAAGGACCCACAACTAAAAACAATATGCACAACTATGTGCCGGGAGGCTTTGGGGAGAAAAAGGAAAAATAAAATCTTAAAAAAAAAAAAAAGGAATAAATCTAATTAAAATGAAAACATGATGCTGGCATGTGTGATCTGTTTTTAATCTCCTTATAATGTTATATGAATAGGCTATATTTGCTATTTGCCTTAAAATGAAAGTTCTATGAGGGAAATGTTAAACGCAGTCATGCACTGCACAACGTTTTGGTCAACAAAAGACCACATATATGATGGTGGTCCCATAAGATTAGGACCATAGAGCCATGTGTGTAGTAGGCTATACCATCTAGGTCTGTGTAAGTACACTCTACGTTGTTTGCACAAAGACAAAATCACCTAATGACTCATTTCTCAGAATGTATCCCTGTCATTAAGTGATGCATGACTGTATAAAGTTACTATATCACCTAGCAAATCCACACCTAGGCATAAACCCAAGAGAAATTAAAAGATATATCCACACAAAAACTTGTACATGAATGTCCAAGTAGCATTATTCCTAACAGCCAAAAAGTAGAAACAACCCAAGAGCCATCTACTGGTGAATGAATAAACAAAATGTGATCTATCCATCTGAACAATGGATTATTCAGCCATAAAGCAAGAAGACACAGTGATACATGCTACAACATAGATGAAACTTGAAACATTATGCTGAGCAAGAGAAGCCAGACACAAAAGACCACATATTATATGATTCCATATATATGAAATGTCCAAAACAGGCAAATCTAGAGAGACAGAAAGTAGATTAAGTGGTTGCCAGGGCTGGAAGGAGTAGAGAATGGAGAGTGTCTGCTAATGCATATGAGGTTTCTTTTTGGGGTGATAAAAATGTTCTAAAATTAGATAGTGGTAATGATCCACCACTCTAAATATACTAAAAAATCACTGACTTACATACTTTAAAAGGTGAATTTTATGGTAAATTCTGACTCAATAAAGCTGTTATTAAAAAAAAAAAATGCAGTGACGTCAGCATCATGGCAGAGTGAACTGGCCCAGGACTCCCTCCCCTACAATATACAACAAAAAGGAGCAACCATATTCCAACGAAAAACATCCTAACAGCACAAAAATCCTCTCAGAGTCACGGCAGCCACATGACAGAAGGTGGAGAGGCTGGAGCCCCCCTGAGAGAAGCTGGAACGGGGTAAGACAGAACTTCACTCCCTCCCCTAAAGACTGCAGTTGCTGCTGCGGGAGGCTGCAGGAGGGAAAGAGTTGGGGAGGGGTCGCGCTTCTGCAGGATCACCCAGGACTCCCTGAGCCCCTGCAGCCTGGAGGGAGGCCCTACAACCGGGTGAAAGCTTTCCCACGGGGTGACCTTATGAAACCAAAACCCCAGGAGACCAGATAGGGAGAGCTGATTGGGAAACCCGGGACTGCATGCAGGAGAAAGCGCCACTCCCCTAACCTGTTCTGCACCATCTCGGCTGAAGGTGGAGGGCTCAGAACACGTGGCTCTCGACCCCCACCTGGTGGCAATAGGCTGTAACTGCGACCAAATAATATCACAATGGGAAAGTCCTGGCCTTCCAACATCAGACACTACATCAAATCTTCAGACCAGAGAGAAAACGACAAGCACCCAGAACTCAGTCCTGAGGATACAGAAATATGTAAGCTAAACAACAATGAATTCAAAATAGCTATCATCAAAAAACTCAATGAGGTAAAAGAGAATAAAGAGAAACAATTCAATGAGTTCAGGAGCTACTTCACAAAAGAGATTGAAACTATAAAGAAGAATCAATCAGAAATATTACAAATGAAAGACACAATGGAAGAGAGAAAACAAAATATGGATTCCCTGAATGCTCATGTAGACACCATAAAGGAGTGAAACAGCATAATCGAAGACAGACATGTTGAAATGCTCCAGACAGACGAAGAGTGAGAACTAAGACTAAAAAGAAATGAAGAAGGTCTCAGAGAAATATCCGATTCAATGAGGAAATGCAACAAAATAATTATAGGTATTTCAGAAGGTGAAGAGAAGGAGAGTGGAGCAGAAAGCTTGTTCAAAGAAATAAAAGCAGACAACTTCCCAAATCCAGAGAATGAGAGGGAAATATGTGTGGAGGAAGCTTCCAGATCTCCTAGATTTGTCCATGTAAAAAGACCTACTGCAAGGCATATGGTAGTAAAAACGGGCAAAAAATGAATAACAAAGAAAGAATACTCAGGGCAGCAAGGCAGAAGAAAATAACCTACAAAGGAACCCCATCAGGCTTTCAGCAGATTTCTCTGCAGAAACCTTACAAGCTAGGAGAGAATGGAATGACATATTCAAAACTTTAAAAGATAAAAATCTTCAGCCAAGAATACTCTATCCAGCAAAAATATCCTTCAGATATGAGGGAGAAATTAAATCTTTCCAAGAAAAACAAAAGCTAAAGGACTTTGTAGCCATGAGACCCTCCCCCTCACCCCCCCGCCAAGAAATCCTCAAGAAGGCCCTCATACCTGAAAAGGGAAAGAAAGGGAGAAAGGGGTCACAAAACACAGAGTAAAGAGAATCAGAATAGGATAGCAACTATTCAACTATAGCATTAGGCTAAAGGGAAGGAAAACACCAAAACAAAGACAATCTTCTCACTTTAACCACCAACTCACAATGCAAGTTGGAATAAGCTATGAGAAAAACAACTTAGGAGGGGAGGAGGAAGGGGACTGAATCAATTTAGACTAAGGAAATAAGAGGCCATCAGAAAACGGACTATGTTATACACGAGATTCGGAATACAAACTTCAGGGTAGCCACTAAACTAAAAAGCAGAACAGAGACACAAAAAATAAATAAGGAAAAAGCAAAGAAACACATCATAAAAAACTACATAATTCAATGGGTAGACCAAAACACACAGGACAAGAAACAAAGGAAATGCAGGAAAACTAGAAAATGAGTGATATAATGACAGCATTAAGCCCTCATACATCAATAATCACTCTCAGTGTAAATGGATTGAATACACAGAGTGGTGAGATGGATTAAAGAACAAGACCCAATAATTTGTTGCCTCCAGGAAAAACATCTCAGCTCCAATGACAAATACAGGCTCAGAGTGAAGGGGTTGAAGACGATACTCCAAGCTAATGGCAAACAAAAGAAAGGAGGTGTCGCAATGATCATATCATACAAAGTAGACTTCAAGATAAGGCAGGTAAAGAAAGACAAAGGGGGCAATATATAATGATCAAAGGGACATTCCATCAAGAAGAAATAACGCTTATAAATATCTATGCACCCAACACAGGAGCACCAAAGTTCACAAAGCAACTATTATCAAACCTAAAAGAAGCTATTAATAATAACACAATAATCGTAGGGGCCACCAACACCCCACTCACATCATTGGACCGATCATCCAGACAGAAAATCAACAAGGAAACAGTGGAATTAAACGAAAACCTAAAACAGTTGGACTTAATTGACATATATAGAATACTCCATCCAAAAACAGCAGAATACACATTCTTCTCAAGTGTGCACGGAACATTCTCAAGGATAGACCGTATGTTTGGAAACAAGGCAAGCCTCTATAAATTTAAAAAAATTGAAATAATAACAAGTATCTTCTCTGATCATAATGCTATAAAGCTAGAAATTAATTACAAGAAAAAAGGTGAGAAAGGGACAAAGATGTGGAGACTAAACAATATGCTATTGAACAAGCAATGGATCACTAAAGAAATTAAGTGAAAAATCAAAAAATATCTGGAGACAAATGAAAATGATAACATGCCATACCAACTCATATGGGATGCAGCAAAAGCTGTATTAAGAGAGAAATTCATTGCAATATAGGCAGGCCTTAACAAACAAGAAAAATCCCAAATAAGCAATCTCAGATTACACCTAACTGAATTAGAAAAAGAACAAAGCCCAAAGTCAGCAGGCGAGAAATAATAAAAATCAGAGCAGAAACAAATGCTATTAAAACAAAACAGGCAATAGAAAGGATCAATGAAACAAAGAGCTAGTTCTTTGAGAAGATAGATAAAATTGACAAACCCCTAGCCAGACTTACAAAGAAAAAAAAAAAAAAGCTCAAATAAACAAAATCAGAAATGAAAGAGCAGAAATAACAAGAGACTCCACAGAAATACAACAGAGTGTAAGAGAACACTATGAAAAACTATATACCAACAAAATGGATAACCTAGAGGAAATGGATAAATTCTTAGACTCTTACAACCTCCCAAAGCTGAGTCAAGAAGAAACAGATAATCTGAATAAACCAAGCACAAGGAAAGAGATTGAAACAGAAATCAAAAGCATCCCAAAGAATAAAACCGCAGGACCAGATGGCTTTCCTGGGAAATTCTACCAAACTTTCAGAGAGGATTTAATACCTATCCTTCTCAAGCTATTCCAAAAAATTAGGGAAGATGGAACACTTCCTAACACATTCTATGAGGCCAACATCACGCTGATACCAAAGCCTGACAAGGACAGCACAAAAAAGGAGAACTACAGGCCAACATCACTGATGAACATAGATGCAAAAATTCTCAACAAAATTTTGGCAACCCGAATTCAGCGAGACATCAAAAGGATCATACATCATGATCAAGTGGGATTCATACCAGAGACACAGTGAGGGTTCAACATCCACAAATCAATCAACGTGATACACCACATCAACAAACTGAGGAACAAAAACCACATGATCATCTCAATAGATGCAGAGAAAGCATTTGACAAGATCCAACAGCCATTTATGAGAAAAACTCTTAACAAAATGGGGATAGGAGGAAATTACCTCAACAGAATAAAGGCCATATATGACAGACCCACAGCCAACATCATACTCAATGGGCAAAAACTGAGCGCCATCCCCCTGAGAAGAGGAACAAGACAAGGATGCCCACTCTGACTACTCTTACTCAACACAGTACTGGAGGTTTTGGCCACAGCAATTAGGCAAGAGAAAGGAATAAAAGGAATCCAAATACAGAGTGAAGAAGTGAAACTCTCTCACTGTTTGCAGACCACATGATCTTATATATAGAAAATCCAAAAAAATCCAGCAGAAACCTAATAGAAATAATTAACAACTACAGTAAAGTTGCAGGGTACACAGTCAACTTAAAAAAATCAGTTGCTTTTCTATACTCCTATAATGAACTTACAGAAAGAACTTAAGAATATAATTCCATTTGCAAACGCAACTAAAAAAAATAAAGTACCTAGAAATAAATTTAAGCAAGGAGGCGAAGGACTTATACGACAAAAACTATAACACATTACTGAGAGAAATTGATAATGACCTAAAAAGATGAAGATTCCTTGCTCATGGACTGGAAGAATAAATAGAGTTAAAATGTCCATACTACTCAAAGCAATCTACAGATTCAATGCAATCCCAATCAGAATCCCAATGACATTCTTGAGGGAAATAGATCAAAGAATACTAAAATTCATATGGGGCAATCAAAGACCCTGAATTGCTAAGGCAATCCTGAGAAAAAAGAACAAAGCTGGAGGTATGACAATCCCTGACTCCAAAATGTACTACAAAACCATAGTGACCAAAGCAGCATGGTACTGGTACGAAAACAGGCACACAGATCAACGGACAGAACTGAAAGCCCAGAAATAAAACCACACATCTACGGACAGCTAATCTTCGGCAAAGGTGCCAAGAACATACCTGGAGAAAAGATAGTCTCTTTGATAAATGGTGTTGGGGAAACTGGACAGCCACATGCAAAAGAATGAAGGTAGAGCACTATCTCACACCATACACAAAAATAAACTCAAAATGGATCAAAGACTTGAAGTCCTGAAAGTATAAAACTCCTGAAGATAATATTGGTAGTACACTCTTTGACATTGAACTAAAAAGGATCTTTTCAAATATCATGTCCTCTCAGGCAAGGGAAACAAAAGAAAAAATAAACAAATGGGACTTCATCAGACTAAAGAGCTTCTGCAAGGCAAAAGAAACTAGGATCAAAAAAAAGAGACAACCCACCAATTGGGAGAAAATATTTGCAAATCATATATCTGTCAAGGGATTAATCTCCATAATACGTAAGGAACTCACACAACTGAGCAATCAAAAAACAACCTGATCAGAAAGTGGACAGAGGAGATGAACAAATATTTGGAAGACATATCTTCCAAAGAAGATATACAGATGGCCAATAAACACATGAAAAGATGTTCAACATCACTAATCATCAGGAAAATGCAAATCAAAACTACGCTAACATACCACCTTATACCTGTTAAAATGGCTATAATCACTAAGACTGAAAATAACAAATGTTGGAGAGGGTGTGGAGAGAAGGGAATCCTCACACACAGCCAGAGGGAATGCAAACTGGTGCAGCCACTATGGAAAACAGTATAGAGATTCCTCAAAAAACTAAAATTAGAACTACCATATGACCCAGCTATGTCACTACCAGGTAACTTCTCAAACAATTTGAAATCAACAATCTAAAGTAACATATGCACCCCTATGTTCATTGCAGCACTATTCACAATAGCCAAGACATGGAAGCAACCCAAGTGCCCATCGACCGATGATTGGACAAAGATGATGTGGTACATATACACAGTGGAATACTACTCAGCCAGAAAAAAGACAGATTCATCCCATTTGCAATAACATGGAAGGACCTAGAGGGAATTACGCTAAGCGAAATAAGCCAGTCTGAGAAAGACAAACACCAGATGATTTCACTCATATGTGGAATATAAACAAGTACTTGGACAAAGAAAACAGTTCAGTGGTTCCCAGGGGAAGGGGGGTGGGGGGACACAGGGGGTGAAGGGGAGCACTTATGTGATGACAGTCAAGAAATAATGTACAACTGAAATTTCACACTGATGTAAACTATTGTGAACTCAGTAAAAAAAAAAAACTCTACGAGGGAAGGAAAATAATGCCCTTCTTTAAATTAACTTCTCTGTACCTTTCAAAATATCTACTATGAATGCTGATGATGATACCTTTTCTGATTTGGTTTGGGGGAAGTAGATGAAGTATGGCTGCTTCACGTATGTTCCCTGACATCGCTGCCACTCGTAGAATCCATCTGCTAAAACAACACAGCGTCTTCCCTTTCCCAGAGGCAGCTGAGGGAAAATGTTAGCAAGATGTGATCTTAGTGATAGAATCATGTTTTATGAACTTGAATTAAATATCAGGTCCACCAATGTGTGACCTTAGAGCAGTTGTTTAATTTCTCTGTACTTCAATTTTCTTATGCATAAAGTCACCACTTAAAC
>NW_025799299.1:0-10051 GCF_021613505.1 Equus quagga
GTTTAAGTGGTGACTTTATGCATAAGAAAATTGAAGTACAGAGAAATTAAACAACTGCTCTAAGGTCACACATTGGTGGACCTGATATTTAATTCAAGTTCATAAAACATGATTCTATCACTAAGATCACATCTTGCTAACATTTTCCCTCAGCTGCCTCTGGGAAAGGGAAGACGCTGTGTTGTTTTAGCAGATGGATTCTACGAGTGGCAGCGATGTCAGGGAACATACGTGAAGCAGCCATACTTCATCTACTTCCCCCAAACCAAATCAGAAAAGGTATCATCATCAGCATTCATAGTAGATATTTTGAAAGGTACAGAGAAGTTAATTTAAAGAAGGGCATTATTTTCCTTCCCTCGTAGAGTTTTTTTTTTTTACTGAGTTCACAATAGTTTACATCAGTGTGAAATTTCAGTTGTACATTATTTCTTGACTGTCATCACATAAGTGCTCCCCTTCACCCCCTGTGTCCCCCCACCCCCCTTCCCCTGGGAACCACTGAACTGTTTTCTTTGTCCAAGTACTTGTTTATATTCCACATATGAGTGAAATCATCTGGTGTTTGTCTTTCTCAGACTGGCTTATTTCGCTTAGCGTAATTCCCTCTAGGTCCTTCCATGTTATTGCAAATGGGATGAATCTGTCTTTTTTCTGGCTGAGTAGTATTCCACTGTGTATATGTACCACATCATCTTTGTCCAATCATCGGTCGATGGGCACTTGGGTTGCTTCCATGTCTTGGCTATTGTGAATAGTGCTGCAATGAACATAGGGGTGCATATGTTACTTTAGATTGTTGATTTCAAATTGTTTGAGAAGTTACCTGGTAGTGACATAGCTGGGTCATATGGTAGTTCTAATTTTAGTTTTTTGAGGAATCTCTATACTGTTTTCCATAGTGGCTGCACCAGTTTGCATTCCCTCTGGCTGTGTGTGAGGATTCCCTTCTCTCCACACCCTCTCCAACATTTGTTATTTTCAGTCTTAGTGATTATAGCCATTTTAACAGGTATAAGGTGGTATGTTAGCGTAGTTTTGATTTGCATTTTCCTGATGATTAGTGATGTTGAACATCTTTTCATGTGTTTATTGGCCATCTGTATATCTTCTTTGGAAGATATGTCTTCCAAATATTTGTTCATCTCCTCTGTCCACTTTCTGATCAGGTTGTTTTTTGATTGCTCAGTTGTGTGAGTTCCTTACGTATTATGGAGATTAATCCCTTGACAGATATATGATTTGCAAATATTTTCTCCCAATTGGTGGGTTGTCTCTTTTTTTTGATCCTAGTTTCTTTTGCCTTGCAGAAGCTCTTTAGTCTGATGAAGTCCCATTTGTTTATTTTTTCTTTTGTTTCCCTTGCCTGAGAGGACATGATATTTGAAAAGATCCTTTTTAGTTCAATGTCAAAGAGTGTACTACCAATATTATCTTCAGGAGTTTTATACTTTCAGGACTTCAAGTCTTTGATCCATTTTGAGTTTATTTTTGTGTATGGTGTGAGATAGTGCTCTACCTTCATTCTTTTGCATGTGGCTGTCCAGTTTCCCCAACACCATTTATCAAAGAGACTATCTTTTCTCCAGGTATGTTCTTGGCACCTTTGCCGAAGATTAGCTGTCCGTAGATGTGTGGTTTTATTTCTGGGCTTTCAGTTCTGTCCGTTGATCTGTGTGCCTGTTTTCGTACCAGTACCATGCTGCTTTGGTCACTATGGTTTTGTAGTACATTTTGGAGTCAGGGATTGTCATACCTCCAGCTTTGTTCTTTTTTCTCAGGATTGCCTTAGCAATTCAGGGTCTTTGATTGCCCCATATGAATTTTAGTATTCTTTGATCTATTTCCCTCAAGAATGTCATTGGGATTCTGATTGGGATTGCATTGAATCTGTAGATTGCTTTGAGTAGTATGGACATTTTAACTCTATTTATTCTTCCAGTCCATGAGCAAGGAATCTTCATCTTTTTAGGTCATTATCAATTTCTCTCAGTAATGTGTTATAGTTTTTGTCGTATAAGTCCTTCGCCTCCTTGCTTAAATTTATTTCTAGGTACTTTATTTTTTTTAGTTGCGTTTGCAAATGGAATTATATTCTTAAGTTCTTTCTGTAAGTTCATTATAGGAGTATAGAAAAGCAACTGATTTTTTTAAGTTGACTGTGTACCCTGCAACTTTACTGTAGTTGTTAATTATTTCTATTAGGTTTCTGCTGGATTTTTTTGGATTTTCTATATATAAGATCATGTGGTCTGCAAACAGTGAGAGAGTTTCACTTCTTCACTCTGTATTTGGATTCCTTTTATTCCTTTCTCTTGCCTAATTGCTGTGGCCAAAACCTCCAGTACTGTGTTGAGTAAGAGTAGTCAGAGTGGGCATCCTTGTCTTGTTCCTCTTCTCAGGGGGATGGCGCTCAGTTTTTGCCCATTGAGTATGATGTTGGCTGTGGGTCTGTCATATATGGCCTTTATTCTGTTGAGGTAATTTCCTCCTATCCCCATTTTGTTAAGAGTTTTTCTCATAAATGGCTGTTGGATCTTGTCAAATGCTTTCTCTGCATCTATTGAGATGATCATGTGGTTTTTGTTCCTCAGTTTGTTGATGTGGTGTATCACGTTGATTGATTTGTGGATGTTGAACCCTCACTGTGTCTCTGGTATGAATCCCACTTGATCATGATGTATGATCCTTTTGATGTCTCGCTGAATTCGGGTTGCCAAAATTTTGTTGAGAATTTTTGCATCTATGTTCATCAGTGATGTTGGCCTGTAGTTCTCCTTTTTTGTGCTGTCCTTGTCAGGCTTTGGTATCAGCGTGATGTTGGCCTCATAGAATGTGTTAGGAAGTGTTCCATCTTCCCTAATTTTTTGGAATAGCTTGAGAAGGATAGGTATTAAATCCTCTCTGAAAGTTTGGTAGAATTTCCCAGGAAAGCCATCTGGTCCTGCGGTTTTATTCTTTGGGATGCTTTTGATTTCTGTTTCAATCTCTTTCCTTGTGCTTGGTTTATTCAGATTATCTGTTTCTTCTTGACTCAGCTTTGGGAGGTTGTAAGAGTCTAAGAATTTATCCATTTCCTCTAGGTTATCCATTTTGTTGGTATATAGTTTTTCATAGTGTTCTCTTACACTCTGTTGTATTTCTGTGGAGTCTCTTGTTATTTCTGCTCTTTCATTTCTGATTTTGTTTATTTGAGCTTTTTTTTTTTTTTCTTTGTAAGTCTGGCTAGGGGTTTGTCAATTTTATCTATCTTCTCAAAGAACTAGCTCTTTGTTTCATTGATCCTTTCTATTGCCTGTTTTGTTTTAATAGCATTTGTTTCTGCTCTGATTTTTATTATTTCTCGCCTGCTGACTTTGGGCTTTGTTCTTTTTCTAATTCAGTTAGGTGTAATCTGAGATTGCTTATTTGGGATTTTTCTTGTTTGTTAAGGCCTGCCTATATTGCAATGAATTTCTCTCTTAATACAGCTTTTGCTGCATCCCATATGAGTTGGTATGGCATGTTATCATTTTCATTTGTCTCCAGATATTTTTTGATTTTTCACTTAATTTCTTTAGTGATCCATTGCTTGTTCAATAGCATATTGTTTAGTCTCCACATCTTTGTCCCTTTCTCACCTTTTTTCTTGTAATTAATTTCTAGCTTTATAGCATTATGATCAGAGAAGATACTTGTTATTATTTCAATTTTTTTAAATTTATAGAGGCTTGCCTTGTTTCCAAACATACGGTCTATCCTTGAGAATGTTCCGTGCACACTTGAGAAGAATGTGTATTCTGCTGTTTTTGGATGGAGTATTCTATATATGTCAATTAAGTCCAACTGTTTTAGGTTTTCGTTTAATTCCACTGTTTCCTTGTTGATTTTCTGTCTGGATGATCGGTCCAATGATGTGAGTGGGGTGTTGGTGGCCCCTACGATTATTGTGTTATTATTAATAGCTTCTTTTAGGTTTGATAATAGTTGCTTTGTGAACTTTGGTGCTCCTGTGTTGGGTGCATAGATATTTATAAGCGTTATTTCTTCTTGATGGAATGTCCCTTTGATCATTATATATTGCCCCCTTTGTCTTTCTTTACCTGCCTTATCTTGAAGTCTACTTTGTATGATATGATCATTGCGACACCTCCTTTCTTTTGTTTGCCATTAGCTTGGAGTATCGTCTTCAACCCCTTCACTCTGAGCCTGTATTTGTCATTGGAGCTGAGATGTTTTTCCTGGAGGCAACAAATTATTGGGTCTTGTTCTTTAATCCATCTCGCCACTCTGTGTATTCAATCCATTTACACTGAGAGTGATTATTGATGTATGAGGGCTTAATGCTGTCATTATATCACTCATTTTCTAGTTTTCCTGCATTTCCTTTGTTTCTTGTCCTGTGTGTTTTGGTCTACCCATTGAATTATGTAGTTTTTTATGATGTGTTTCTTTGCTTTTTCCTTATTTATTTTTTGTGTCTCTGTTCTGCTTTTTAGTTTAGTGGCTACCCTGAAGTTTGTATTCCGAATCTCGTGTATAACATAGTCCGTTTTCTGATGGCCTCTTATTTCCTTAGTCTAAATTGATTCAGTCCCCTTCCTCCTCCCCTCCTAAGTTGTTTTTCTCATAGCTTATTCCAACTTGCATTGTGAGTTGGTGGTTAAAGTGAGAAGATTGTCTTTGTTTTGGTGTTTTCCTTCCCTTTAGCCTAATGCTATAGTTGAATAGTTGCTATCCTATTCTGATTCTCTTTACTCTGTGTTTTGTGACCCCTTTCTCCCTTTCTTTCCCTTTTCAGGTATGAGGGCCTTCTTGAGGATTTCTTGGCGGGGGGGTGAGGGGGAGGGTCTCATGGCTACAAAGTCCTTTAGCTTTTGTTTTTCTTGGAAAGATTTAATTTCTCCCTCATATCTGAAGGATATTTTTGCTGGATAGAGTATTCTTGGCTGAAGATTTTTATCTTTTAAAGTTTTGAATATGTCATTCCATTCTCTCCTAGCTTGTAAGGTTTCTGCAGAGAAATCTGCTGAAAGCCTGATGGGGTTCCTTTGTAGGTTATTTTCTTCTGCCTTGCTGCCCTGAGTATTCTTTCTTTGTTATTCATTTTTTGCCCGTTTTTACTACCATATGCCTTGCAGTAGGTCTTTTTACATGGACAAATCTAGGAGATCTGGAAGCTTCCTCCACACATATTTCCCTCTCATTCTCTGGATTTGGGAAGTTGTCTGCTTTTATTTCTTTGAACAAGCTTTCTGCTCCACTCTCCTTCTCTTCACCTTCTGAAATACCTATAATTATTTTGTTGCATTTCCTCATTGAATCGGATATTTCTCTGAGACCTTCTTCATTTCTTTTTAGTCTTAGTTCTCACTCTTCGTCTGTCTGGAGCATTTCAACATGTCTGTCTTCGATTATGCTGTTTCACTCCTTTATGGTGTCTACATGAGCATTCAGGGAATCCATATTTTGTTTTCTCTCTTCCATTGTGTCTTTCATTTGTAATATTTCTGATTGATTCTTCTTTATAGTTTCAATCTCTTTTGTGAAGTAGCTCCTGAACTCATTGAATTGTTTCTCTTTATTCTCTTTTACCTCATTGAGTTTTTTGATGATAGCTATTTTGAATTCATTGTTGTTTAGCTTACATATTTCTGTATCCTCAGGACTGAGTTCTGGGTGCTTGTCGTTTTCTCTCTGGTCTGAAGATTTGATGTAGTGTCTGATGTTGGAAGGCCAGGACTTTCCCATTGTGATATTATTTGGTCGCAGTTACAGCCTATTGCCACCAGGTGGGGGTCGAGAGCCACGTGTTCTGAGCCCTCCACCTTCAGCCGAGATGGTGCAGAACAGGTTAGGGGAGTGGCGCTTTCTCCTGCATGCAGTCCCGGGTTTCCCAATCAGCTCTCCCTATCTGGTCTCCTGGGGTTTTGGTTTCATAAGGTCACCCCGTGGGAAAGCTTTCACCCGGTTGTAGGGCCTCCCTCCAGGCTGCAGGGGCTCAGGGAGTCCTGGGTGATCCTGCAGAAGCGCGACCCCTCCCCAACTCTTTCCCTCCTGCAGCCTCCCGCAGCAGCAACTGCAGTCTTTAGGGGAGGGAGTGAAGTTCTGTCTTACCCCGTTCCAGCTTCTCTCAGGGGGGCTCCAGCCTCTCCACCCTCTGTCATGTGGCTGCCGTGACTCTGAGAGGATTTTTGTGCTGTTAGGATGTTTTTCGTTGGAATATGGTTGCTCCTTTTTGTTGTATATTGTAGGGGAGGGAGTCCTGGGCCAGTTCACTCTGCCATGATGCTGACGTCACTGCATTTTTTTTTTTTTAATAACAGCTTTATTGAGTCAGAATTTACCATAAAATTCACCTTTTAAAGTATGTAAGTCAGTGATTTTTTAGTATATTTAGAGTGGTGGATCATTACCACTATCTAATTTTAGAACATTTTTATCACCCCAAAAAGAAACCTCATATGCATTAGCAGACACTCTCCATTCTCTACTCCTTCCAGCCCTGGCAACCACTTAATCTACTTTCTGTCTCTCTAGATTTGCCTGTTTTGGACATTTCATATATATGGAATCATATAATATGTGGTCTTTTGTGTCTGGCTTCTCTTGCTCAGCATAATGTTTCAAGTTTCATCTATGTTGTAGCATGTATCACTGTGTCTTCTTGCTTTATGGCTGAATAATCCATTGTTCAGATGGATAGATCACATTTTGTTTATTCATTCACCAGTAGATGGCTCTTGGGTTGTTTCTACTTTTTGGCTGTTAGGAATAATGCTACTTGGACATTCATGTACAAGTTTTTGTGTGGATATATCTTTTAATTTCTCTTGGGTTTATGCCTAGGTGTGGATTTGCTAGGTGATATAGTAACTTTATACAGTCATGCATCACTTAATGACAGGGATACATTCTGAGAAATGAGTCATTAGGTGATTTTGTCTTTGTGCAAACAACGTAGAGTGTACTTACACAGACCTAGATGGTATAGCCTACTACACACATGGCTCTATGGTCCTAATCTTATGGGACCACCATCATATATGTGGTCTTTTGTTGACCAAAACGTTGTGCAGTGCATGACTGCGTTTAACATTTCCCTCATAGAACTTTCATTTTAAGGCAAATAGCAAATATAGCCTATTCATATAACATTATAAGGAGATTAAAAACAGATCACACATGCCAGCATCATGTTTTCATTTTAATTAGATTTATTCCTTTTTTTTTTTTTTAAGATTTTATTTTTCCTTTTTCTCCCCAAAGCCTCCCGGCACATAGTTGTGCATATTGTTTTTAGTTGTGGGTCCTTCTAGTTGTGGCATATGGGACGACGCCTCAGCATGGCTTGTTGAGTGGTGCCATGTCCATGCCCAGAATTTGAACTGGCAAAACCCTGGGCCGCCGAAGTGGAGCACATGAACCTAACCACTTGGCCACAGGGCCAGCCCCTAGATTTATTACTTTGACACTGCTAAAGCATTTGTGTTCTCTCACTGCAGTTTGCTGTGTTAAAATTGGAAATTATTTGTTCTTCAAGTGGTGTCATCTTATTTTGGGGACTTCTCATAGTCAAGAGCATTTGCCTCACCCTCAGAAAATCTCTCTAGCCAATCTATTAATACAGGCATGATTTGGTGGAGGAAAAGACTGATCTATAAAAATAGTTAAATATTAAACACTTACTGTGAGCCAGGTTATTTCTAGGAACTTAATGTGTATTATTTAGTACTTATAACCCTGTGAAGAAAGTACTGTTATTCTCATTTTACCAGATGAAGAAACTGAGACATGAGAGGAAATGTAAAAACTGTCTTGTTAACCGAGACTCTTATTTTAACTTTGCCTAACAACCATTCATTCATCATACAACATGAGCCCTTGCTTCTGAGGGGTATGGACAAGAAACAGAAATTTGTGCTATTTTATGGTAATTAACTAGGGTACATGTTGATCAAATTAGGTTTGAGGGAAAGAACTATAATTGGAATGTTTAAATCCTGTGACTCCCTAATACAGTGATCTAACATTGTTAAACAGCATGAAACCTTTTTGTCCCTAATGGTTAATCCTTAATGTGGTTGGTCACCAATACTCCATCTCTTGTGTTGTTTTGGGGTAAGAAATTGTTGGTTTGTCTGAAGGCAGTCAGATGGCTACTGTGATGCTTTGTCCGGAAGTTTATCCTTCAAATAATTGTTGATTACTTTTTTCCCCTTAAGGGCTTTCTTGTACTCAGGAGCAGTTCTTTTATGAGGGAAGGGTACTAGATAAGGTGGAGGGCAGAGTGGAGATTAAATTTTCAGAGAGGAGGAAACGCCACCTCAAAAAATTGTCCATGGTCTCTCTTTTTCTCCCTTAATTCCAGGATGCCACTCTTGTTTTTTTTCAGATTAATATTTTTTATAATTAAAACTTTTTATTGAGGTAAAAATTTACGTAACATAAATTTCACCATTATAACCATTTTAAAGTGTGTGATTCAAGCCTTTGAGTGTATTCACAATGTTGTACAACCACCTCCACTATCTAATCCCAGAACATTTTCATCACCCCAAAAAGAAACCCTGTACCCATTGAGCAGTCCCTCTCTGTTACGCTCTTCCTCCAGCCCCTGGCAATCATTAGTCTGCTTTCTGTGTCTATAAATTTGCCTATTCTAGACATTTCGTATTAGTGGAATCATACAATATGTGACCTTTTATGTGTCTGACCTCTTAACATGATGTTTTCAAAGTTCATACATACAGTGTGTATCACTACTTCCTTCCTTTCTATTGCCAAATAATATTCCATTGTATAGATGCACCACGTTGGTTGATGGATATGTGGGTTGTTTCCACTTTTTGGCTATTTTGAATAATGCTGCTATGATCATTAGTATACAAGTATACTTCAGTTCTTTTGGGTTACATTCCCACCCACGTTGTATGAGGGTTCTGGTTTTTCCACATCCTTGCCAACACTTGTCATTTGCTCATTTTTAAAAAAACTGTAGCCATCCTAGTGAATGTGAAGTGGTATCTCATTGTGGTTTTGATTTGTATTTTCCTAATTACTAATGACGTTGACCATCTTTTCATGTGCCTATTGGCCATTTGCATATCTTCCTTGTAAAAATACATATTCAAGTCCTTTAAATTGGGTTGTCTTTTTTGTTGTTGAGTTGTAAGACTTCTTTATGCAGTCTGGATACTAGATTCTTACCAGATACATGATGTGCAAATACTTTCTCTCATTCTGTGGATTGCCTTTTCACTATCTTGATAGTGTTCTTTAAAGCACAAAAGTTTTTAATTTTGGTGAAGTCCAGTGTATCTATTTTTTCCATTGTTGTTTGTGCCTGTAGTGTCATACCTAAGAACCGATTGCTAAACTCAAGGTCATGAAGATTTACTCCTCTGTTTTCTTCTAAGGGTTTTGTAGTTTTAGCTTTATTTTTAGATCTTTGATCTATTTTGAATTAATCTTTTTTGTATGTTGCAACATAGAGGTCTAACTTCTTCTTTTGCCGGTGGTTATACAGTGATCACAGTACCATTTCTTGAAAAGACTATTCTGTCCCCATTGAATGGCCTTGGTATCCTTGTCAAAAATCAATTGGCCATATATGGGTGGGTTTATCTCTGGACTCTCAATTCTATCCATTGATTTATATATCTATACTTAGGCAGTACCCTGCTATAATAGCTTTTTGTAAGTTTTGAAAGGGGGAAGTTTGAGTCCTCCAATTTTGTTCTTTTTCAAGATTATTTTGGTTATTTGGGTTTCCTTGAAGTTCCATATAAATTTTAAGATCAGCTTGTCTCTTTCTGCAAAGACTGGGAATTTTGATAGGAATTGCATTGACTCTGTAGATCAATTTGGGGTCTTTCCCAAATTGCCATCTTTATGTTATTGAGTCTTCCAATCCATGAACACAGGGTGTCTTTCCATTTATTTGTCTTTAATTTCTTTCAACAATATTTTATAGTTTTCACTATATAAATCTTGTACCTCCTTGGTTAAATATATCCCTAAATCTGGTATTGAATAATACTTTTACTTGTTTTTGGACAATGCAAGTACC
>NW_025799300.1:0-10051 GCF_021613505.1 Equus quagga
GGTACTTGCATTGTCCAAAAACAAGTAAAAGTATTATTCAATACCAGATTTAGGGATATATTTAACCAAGGAGGTACAAGATTTATATAGTGAAAACTATAAAATATTGTTGAAAGAAATTAAAGACAAATAAATGGAAAGACACCCTGTGTTCATGGATTGGAAGACTCAATAACATAAAGATGGCAATTTGGGAAAGACCCCAAATTGATCTACAGAGTCAATGCAATTCCTATCAAAATTCCCAGTCTTTGCAGAAAGAGACAAGCTGATCTTAAAATTTATATGGAACTTCAAGGAAACCCAAATAACCAAAATAATCTTGAAAAAGAACAAAATTGGAGGACTCAAACTTCCCCCTTTCAAAACTTACAAAAAGCTATTATAGCAGGGTACTGCCTAAGTATAGATATATAAATCAATGGATAGAATTGAGAGTCCAGAGATAAACCCACCCATATATGGCCAATTGATTTTTGACAAGGATACCAAGGCCATTCAATGGGGACAGAATAGTCTTTTCAAGAAATGGTACTGTGATCACTGTATAACCACCGGCAAAAGAAGAAGTTAGACCTCTATGTTGCAACATACAAAAAAGATTAATTCAAAATAGATCAAAGATCTAAAAATAAAGCTAAAACTACAAAACCCTTAGAAGAAAACAGAGGAGTAAATCTTCATGACCTTGAGTTTAGCAATCGGTTCTTAGGTATGACACTACAGGCACAAACAACAATGGAAAAAATAGATACACTGGACTTCACCAAAATTAAAAACTTTTGTGCTTTAAAGAACACTATCAAGATAGTGAAAAGGCAATCCACAGAATGAGAGAAAGTATTTGCACATCATGTATCTGGTAAGAATCTAGTATCCAGACTGCATAAAGAAGTCTTACAACTCAACAACAAAAAAGACAACCCAATTTAAAGGACTTGAATATGTATTTTTACAAGGAAGATATGCAAATGGCCAATAGGCACATGAAAAGATGGTCAACGTCATTAGTAATTAGGAAAATACAAATCAAAACCACAATGAGATACCACTTCACATTCACTAGGATGGCTACAGTTTTTTTAAAAATGAGCAAATGACAAGTGTTGGCAAGGATGTGGAAAAACCAGAACCCTCATACAACGTGGGTGGGAATGTAACCCAAAAGAACTGAAGTATACTTGTATACTAATGATCATAGCAGCATTATTCAAAATAGCCAAAAAGTGGAAACAACCCACATATCCATCAACCAACGTGGTGCATCTATACAATGGAATATTATTTGGCAATAGAAAGGAAGGAAGTAGTGATACACACTGTATGTATGAACTTTGAAAACATCATGTTAAGAGGTCAGACACATAAAAGGTCACATATTGTATGATTCCACTAATACGAAATGTCTAGAATAGGCAAATTTATAGACACAGAAAGCAGACTAATGATTGCCAGGGGCTGGAGGAAGAGCGTAACAGAGAGGGACTGCTCAATGGGTACAGGGTTTCTTTTTGGGGTGATGAAAATGTTCTGGGATTAGATAGTGGAGGTGGTTGTACAACATTGTGAATACACTCAAAGGCTTGAATCACACACTTTAAAATGGTTATAATGGTGAAATTTATGTTACGTAAATTTTTACCTCAATAAAAAGTTTTAATTATAAAAAATATTAATCTGAAAAAAAACAAGAGTGGCATCCTGGAATTAAGGGAGAAAAAGAGAGACCATGGACAATTTTTTGAGGTGGCGTTTCCTCCTCTCTGAAAATTTAATCTCCACTCTGCCCTCCACCTTATCTAGTACCCTTCCCTCATAAAAGAACTGCTCCTGAGTACAAGAAAGCCCTTAAGGGGAAAAAAGTAATCAACAATTATTTGAAGGATAAACTTCCGGACAAAGCATCACAGTAGCCATCTGACTGCCTTCAGACAAACCAACAATTTCTTACCCCAAAACAACACAAGAGATGGAGTATTGGTGACCAACCACATTAAGGATTAACCATTAGGGACAAAAAGGTTTCATGCTGTTTAACAATGTTAGATCACTGTATTAGGGAGTCACAGGATTTAAACATTCCAATTATAGTTCTTTCCCTCAAACCTAATTTGATCAACATGTACCCTAGTTAATTACCATAAAATAGCACAAATTTCTGTTTCTTGTCCATACCCCTCAGAAGCAAGGGCTCATGTTGTATGATGAATGAATGGTTGTTAGGCAAAGTTAAAATAAGAGTCTCGGTTAACAAGACAGTTTTTACATTTCCTCTCATGTCTCAGTTTCTTCATCTGGTAAAATGAGAATAACAGTACTTTCTTCACAGGGTTATAAGTACTAAATAATACACATTAAGTTCCTAGAAATAACCTGGCTCACAGTAAGTGTTTAATATTTAACTATTTTTATAGATCAGTCTTTTCCTCCACCAAATCATGCCTGTATTAATAGATTGGCTAGAGAGATTTTCTGAGGGTGAGGCAAATGCTCTTGACTATGAGAAGTCCCCAAAATAAGATGACACCACTTGAAGAACAAATAATTTCCAATTTTAACACAGCAAACTGCAGTGAGAGAACACAAATGCTTTAGCAGTGTCAAAGTAATAAATCTAGGGGCTGGCCCTGTGGCCAAGTGGTTAGGTTCATGTGCTCCACTTCGGCGGCCCAGGGTTTTGCCAGTTCAAATTCTGGGCATGGACATGGCACCACTCAACAAGCCATGCTGAGGCGTCGTCCCATATGCCACAACTAGAAGGACCCACAACTAAAAACAATATGCACAACTATGTGCCGGGAGGCTTTGGGGAGAAAAAGGAAAAATAAAATCTTAAAAAAAAAAAAAAGGAATAAATCTAATTAAAATGAAAACATGATGCTGGCATGTGTGATCTGTTTTTAATCTCCTTATAATGTTATATGAATAGGCTATATTTGCTATTTGCCTTAAAATGAAAGTTCTATGAGGGAAATGTTAAACGCAGTCATGCACTGCACAACGTTTTGGTCAACAAAAGACCACATATATGATGGTGGTCCCATAAGATTAGGACCATAGAGCCATGTGTGTAGTAGGCTATACCATCTAGGTCTGTGTAAGTACACTCTACGTTGTTTGCACAAAGACAAAATCACCTAATGACTCATTTCTCAGAATGTATCCCTGTCATTAAGTGATGCATGACTGTATAAAGTTACTATATCACCTAGCAAATCCACACCTAGGCATAAACCCAAGAGAAATTAAAAGATATATCCACACAAAAACTTGTACATGAATGTCCAAGTAGCATTATTCCTAACAGCCAAAAAGTAGAAACAACCCAAGAGCCATCTACTGGTGAATGAATAAACAAAATGTGATCTATCCATCTGAACAATGGATTATTCAGCCATAAAGCAAGAAGACACAGTGATACATGCTACAACATAGATGAAACTTGAAACATTATGCTGAGCAAGAGAAGCCAGACACAAAAGACCACATATTATATGATTCCATATATATGAAATGTCCAAAACAGGCAAATCTAGAGAGACAGAAAGTAGATTAAGTGGTTGCCAGGGCTGGAAGGAGTAGAGAATGGAGAGTGTCTGCTAATGCATATGAGGTTTCTTTTTGGGGTGATAAAAATGTTCTAAAATTAGATAGTGGTAATGATCCACCACTCTAAATATACTAAAAAATCACTGACTTACATACTTTAAAAGGTGAATTTTATGGTAAATTCTGACTCAATAAAGCTGTTATTAAAAAAAAAAAAATGCAGTGACGTCAGCATCATGGCAGAGTGAACTGGCCCAGGACTCCCTCCCCTACAATATACAACAAAAAGGAGCAACCATATTCCAACGAAAAACATCCTAACAGCACAAAAATCCTCTCAGAGTCACGGCAGCCACATGACAGAGGGTGGAGAGGCTGGAGCCCCCCTGAGAGAAGCTGGAACGGGGTAAGACAGAACTTCACTCCCTCCCCTAAAGACTGCAGTTGCTGCTGCGGGAGGCTGCAGGAGGGAAAGAGTTGGGGAGGGGTCGCGCTTCTGCAGGATCACCCAGGACTCCCTGAGCCCCTGCAGCCTGGAGGGAGGCCCTACAACCGGGTGAAAGCTTTCCCACGGGGTGACCTTATGAAACCAAAACCCCAGGAGACCAGATAGGGAGAGCTGATTGGGAAACCCGGGACTGCATGCAGGAGAAAGCGCCACTCCCCTAACCTGTTCTGCACCATCTCGGCTGAAGGTGGAGGGCTCAGAACACGTGGCTCTCGACCCCCACCTGGTGGCAATAGGCTGTAACTGCGACCAAATAATATCACAATGGGAAAGTCCTGGCCTTCCAACATCAGACACTACATCAAATCTTCAGACCAGAGAGAAAACGACAAGCACCCAGAACTCAGTCCTGAGGATACAGAAATATGTAAGCTAAACAACAATGAATTCAAAATAGCTATCATCAAAAAACTCAATGAGGTAAAAGAGAATAAAGAGAAACAATTCAATGAGTTCAGGAGCTACTTCACAAAAGAGATTGAAACTATAAAGAAGAATCAATCAGAAATATTACAAATGAAAGACACAATGGAAGAGAGAAAACAAAATATGGATTCCCTGAATGCTCATGTAGACACCATAAAGGAGTGAAACAGCATAATCGAAGACAGACATGTTGAAATGCTCCAGACAGACGAAGAGTGAGAACTAAGACTAAAAAGAAATGAAGAAGGTCTCAGAGAAATATCCGATTCAATGAGGAAATGCAACAAAATAATTATAGGTATTTCAGAAGGTGAAGAGAAGGAGAGTGGAGCAGAAAGCTTGTTCAAAGAAATAAAAGCAGACAACTTCCCAAATCCAGAGAATGAGAGGGAAATATGTGTGGAGGAAGCTTCCAGATCTCCTAGATTTGTCCATGTAAAAAGACCTACTGCAAGGCATATGGTAGTAAAAACGGGCAAAAAATGAATAACAAAGAAAGAATACTCAGGGCAGCAAGGCAGAAGAAAATAACCTACAAAGGAACCCCATCAGGCTTTCAGCAGATTTCTCTGCAGAAACCTTACAAGCTAGGAGAGAATGGAATGACATATTCAAAACTTTAAAAGATAAAAATCTTCAGCCAAGAATACTCTATCCAGCAAAAATATCCTTCAGATATGAGGGAGAAATTAAATCTTTCCAAGAAAAACAAAAGCTAAAGGACTTTGTAGCCATGAGACCCTCCCCCTCACCCCCCCGCCAAGAAATCCTCAAGAAGGCCCTCATACCTGAAAAGGGAAAGAAAGGGAGAAAGGGGTCACAAAACACAGAGTAAAGAGAATCAGAATAGGATAGCAACTATTCAACTATAGCATTAGGCTAAAGGGAAGGAAAACACCAAAACAAAGACAATCTTCTCACTTTAACCACCAACTCACAATGCAAGTTGGAATAAGCTATGAGAAAAACAACTTAGGAGGGGAGGAGGAAGGGGACTGAATCAATTTAGACTAAGGAAATAAGAGGCCATCAGAAAACGGACTATGTTATACACGAGATTCGGAATACAAACTTCAGGGTAGCCACTAAACTAAAAAGCAGAACAGAGACACAAAAAATAAATAAGGAAAAAGCAAAGAAACACATCATAAAAAACTACATAATTCAATGGGTAGACCAAAACACACAGGACAAGAAACAAAGGAAATGCAGGAAAACTAGAAAATGAGTGATATAATGACAGCATTAAGCCCTCATACATCAATAATCACTCTCAGTGTAAATGGATTGAATACACAGAGTGGCGAGATGGATTAAAGAACAAGACCCAATAATTTGTTGCCTCCAGGAAAAACATCTCAGCTCCAATGACAAATACAGGCTCAGAGTGAAGGGGTTGAAGACGATACTCCAAGCTAATGGCAAACAAAAGAAAGGAGGTGTCGCAATGATCATATCATACAAAGTAGACTTCAAGATAAGGCAGGTAAAGAAAGACAAAGGGGGCAATATATAATGATCAAAGGGACATTCCATCAAGAAGAAATAACGCTTATAAATATCTATGCACCCAACACAGGAGCACCAAAGTTCACAAAGCAACTATTATCAAACCTAAAAGAAGCTATTAATAATAACACAATAATCGTAGGGGCCACCAACACCCCACTCACATCATTGGACCGATCATCCAGACAGAAAATCAACAAGGAAACAGTGGAATTAAACGAAAACCTAAAACAGTTGGACTTAATTGACATATATAGAATACTCCATCCAAAAACAGCAGAATACACATTCTTCTCAAGTGTGCACGGAACATTCTCAAGGATAGACCGTATGTTTGGAAACAAGGCAAGCCTCTATAAATTTAAAAAAATTGAAATAATAACAAGTATCTTCTCTGATCATAATGCTATAAAGCTAGAAATTAATTACAAGAAAAAAGGTGAGAAAGGGACAAAGATGTGGAGACTAAACAATATGCTATTGAACAAGCAATGGATCACTAAAGAAATTAAGTGAAAAATCAAAAAATATCTGGAGACAAATGAAAATGATAACATGCCATACCAACTCATATGGGATGCAGCAAAAGCTGTATTAAGAGAGAAATTCATTGCAATATAGGCAGGCCTTAACAAACAAGAAAAATCCCAAATAAGCAATCTCAGATTACACCTAACTGAATTAGAAAAAGAACAAAGCCCAAAGTCAGCAGGCGAGAAATAATAAAAATCAGAGCAGAAACAAATGCTATTAAAACAAAACAGGCAATAGAAAGGATCAATGAAACAAAGAGCTAGTTCTTTGAGAAGATAGATAAAATTGACAAACCCCTAGCCAGACTTACAAAGAAAAAAAAAAAAAAGCTCAAATAAACAAAATCAGAAATGAAAGAGCAGAAATAACAAGAGACTCCACAGAAATACAACAGAGTGTAAGAGAACACTATGAAAAACTATATACCAACAAAATGGATAACCTAGAGGAAATGGATAAATTCTTAGACTCTTACAACCTCCCAAAGCTGAGTCAAGAAGAAACAGATAATCTGAATAAACCAAGCACAAGGAAAGAGATTGAAACAGAAATCAAAAGCATCCCAAAGAATAAAACCGCAGGACCAGATGGCTTTCCTGGGAAATTCTACCAAACTTTCAGAGAGGATTTAATACCTATCCTTCTCAAGCTATTCCAAAAAATTAGGGAAGATGGAACACTTCCTAACACATTCTATGAGGCCAACATCACGCTGATACCAAAGCCTGACAAGGACAGCACAAAAAAGGAGAACTACAGGCCAACATCACTGATGAACATAGATGCAAAAATTCTCAACAAAATTTTGGCAACCCGAATTCAGCGAGACATCAAAAGGATCATACATCATGATCAAGTGGGATTCATACCAGAGACACAGTGAGGGTTCAACATCCACAAATCAATCAACGTGATACACCACATCAACAAACTGAGGAACAAAAACCACATGATCATCTCAATAGATGCAGAGAAAGCATTTGACAAGATCCAACAGCCATTTATGAGAAAAACTCTTAACAAAATGGGGATAGGAGGAAATTACCTCAACAGAATAAAGGCCATATATGACAGACCCACAGCCAACATCATACTCAATGGGCAAAAACTGAGCGCCATCCCCCTGAGAAGAGGAACAAGACAAGGATGCCCACTCTGACTACTCTTACTCAACACAGTACTGGAGGTTTTGGCCACAGCAATTAGGCAAGAGAAAGGAATAAAAGGAATCCAAATACAGAGTGAAGAAGTGAAACTCTCTCACTGTTTGCAGACCACATGATCTTATATATAGAAAATCCAAAAAAATCCAGCAGAAACCTAATAGAAATAATTAACAACTACAGTAAAGTTGCAGGGTACACAGTCAACTTAAAAAAATCAGTTGCTTTTCTATACTCCTATAATGAACTTACAGAAAGAACTTAAGAATATAATTCCATTTGCAAACGCAACTAAAAAAAATAAAGTACCTAGAAATAAATTTAAGCAAGGAGGCGAAGGACTTATACGACAAAAACTATAACACATTACTGAGAGAAATTGATAATGACCTAAAAAGATGAAGATTCCTTGCTCATGGACTGGAAGAATAAATAGAGTTAAAATGTCCATACTACTCAAAGCAATCTACAGATTCAATGCAATCCCAATCAGAATCCCAATGACATTCTTGAGGGAAATAGATCAAAGAATACTAAAATTCATATGGGGCAATCAAAGACCCTGAATTGCTAAGGCAATCCTGAGAAAAAAGAACAAAGCTGGAGGTATGACAATCCCTGACTCCAAAATGTACTACAAAACCATAGTGACCAAAGCAGCATGGTACTGGTACGAAAACAGGCACACAGATCAACGGACAGAACTGAAAGCCCAGAAATAAAACCACACATCTACGGACAGCTAATCTTCGGCAAAGGTGCCAAGAACATACCTGGAGAAAAGATAGTCTCTTTGATAAATGGTGTTGGGGAAACTGGACAGCCACATGCAAAAGAATGAAGGTAGAGCACTATCTCACACCATACACAAAAATAAACTCAAAATGGATCAAAGACTTGAAGTCCTGAAAGTATAAAACTCCTGAAGATAATATTGGTAGTACACTCTTTGACATTGAACTAAAAAGGATCTTTTCAAATATCATGTCCTCTCAGGCAAGGGAAACAAAAGAAAAAATAAACAAATGGGACTTCATCAGACTAAAGAGCTTCTGCAAGGCAAAAGAAACTAGGATCAAAAAAAAGAGACAACCCACCAATTGGGAGAAAATATTTGCAAATCATATATCTGTCAAGGGATTAATCTCCATAATACGTAAGGAACTCACACAACTGAGCAATCAAAAAACAACCTGATCAGAAAGTGGACAGAGGAGATGAACAAATATTTGGAAGACATATCTTCCAAAGAAGATATACAGATGGCCAATAAACACATGAAAAGATGTTCAACATCACTAATCATCAGGAAAATGCAAATCAAAACTACGCTAACATACCACCTTATACCTGTTAAAATGGCTATAATCACTAAGACTGAAAATAACAAATGTTGGAGAGGGTGTGGAGAGAAGGGAATCCTCACACACAGCCAGAGGGAATGCAAACTGGTGCAGCCACTATGGAAAACAGTATAGAGATTCCTCAAAAAACTAAAATTAGAACTACCATATGACCCAGCTATGTCACTACCAGGTAACTTCTCAAACAATTTGAAATCAACAATCTAAAGTAACATATGCACCCCTATGTTCATTGCAGCACTATTCACAATAGCCAAGACATGGAAGCAACCCAAGTGCCCATCGACCGATGATTGGACAAAGATGATGTGGTACATATACACAGTGGAATACTACTCAGCCAGAAAAAAGACAGATTCATCCCATTTGCAATAACATGGAAGGACCTAGAGGGAATTACGCTAAGCGAAATAAGCCAGTCTGAGAAAGACAAACACCAGATGATTTCACTCATATGTGGAATATAAACAAGTACTTGGACAAAGAAAACAGTTCAGTGGTTCCCAGGGGAAGGGGGGTGGGGGGACACAGGGGGTGAAGGGGAGCACTTATGTGATGACAGTCAAGAAATAATGTACAACTGAAATTTCACACTGATGTAAACTATTGTGAACTCAGTAAAAAAAAAAAACTCTACGAGGGAAGGAAAATAATGCCCTTCTTTAAATTAACTTCTCTGTACCTTTCAAAATATCTACTATGAATGCTGATGATGATACCTTTTCTGATTTGGTTTGGGGGAAGTAGATGAAGTATGGCTGCTTCACGTATGTTCCCTGACATCGCTGCCACTCGTAGAATCCATCTGCTAAAACAACACAGCGTCTTCCCTTTCCCAGAGGCAGCTGAGGGAAAATGTTAGCAAGATGTGATCTTAGTGATAGAATCATGTTTTATGAACTTGAATTAAATATCAGGTCCACCAATGTGTGACCTTAGAGCAGTTGTTTAATTTCTCTGTACTTCAATTTTCTTATGCATAAAGTCACCACTTAAAC
>NW_025799301.1:0-4388 GCF_021613505.1 Equus quagga
GGTACTTGCATTGTCCAAAAACAAGTAAAAGTATTATTCAATACCAGGTTTAGGGATATATTTAACCAAGGAGGTACAAGACTTGTATAATGAAAACTATAAAATATTGTTGAAAGAAATTAGACTTAAATAAATGGAAAGATACCCTGTGTTCATGGATTGGAAGACTTAATATTATCAAGATGGCAATTTGGGAAACACCCCAAATTGATCTACAGAGTCAATGCAATTCCTATCAACATTCCAAAAGTCTTTGCAGAAAGAGACAAGCTATCTTAAAATTCATATGGAACTTCAAGGAAACCCAAATAACCAAAGGAATCTTGAAAAAGAAGAACAAAATTGGAGAACTCAAACTTCTCCATTTGAAAACTTACAAAAACCTACAGTGTGGTACTGCCTAAGAATAGATATATAGATCAATGGATAGAATTAAAAGTCCAGAGATAAACCCATTCATATATGGCCAATTGATTTTCCACAAGGATACCAAGGCCATTCAATGGGGACAGAATAGTCTTTTCTACAAATGATACTGGGATAACTGGATGACCACATGCAAAAGACGAAGCTGGACCTCTAATCACACCATACAAAAAGATTAATTTAAAATAGATCAAGGATCGAAAAATAAAGCTAAAACTACAAAACCCTTAAAAGAAAACAGAGGAGTAAATCTTTATGACCTTCAGTTTAGCAACGGATTCTTAGGTATGACAGACACTACAGGCACAAACAACAATGGAAAAAATAGATACATTGGATTTTATCAAAATTAAAGGTTTTTGTGCTTTTTTTTTTCTTTTGAGGAAGATTATCACTGAGCTAACATCTGCTGCCAATCTTCCTCTTTTTGCTGAGGAAGACTGGCCCTGAGCTAACATCTGTGCCCACCTTCCTCTATTTTATATGTGGGACGCCTTGCCACAGCATGGCTTGCCAAGTGCTGCCATATCTGCACTGAGGATCTGAATCCACGAATCCCAGGCCACAGAAGCGGAATGTGAGAACTTAACCGCTGTGCCACTGTGTTGGTACCAAAACTTTTGTGCTTTAAGGGACACTATCAAGATAGTGAAAAAGCAATACACAGAATGAGAGAAAATATTTGCACATCATGTATCTGGTAAGAATCTAGTATTCAGATTGTATAAAGAAGTCTTACAACCCAACAAAAAAAAAGACAACCCAATTTAAAGGACTTAAATAGATATTTTTAAAAAGAAGAAATGTAAATAGCCAATAGGCACGTGAAAAGATGGTCAATGTCATCAGAGATTAGGAAAACACAAATCAAAACCACAATGAGATACCATTTCACATCCAGTAGAATGGCTACAATTTTTTAAAAAATGAACAAATAACAAGTGTTGACAAGGATGCGGAAAAACCAGAACCCTCATACAATGTGCGTGGGAATGTAACCCAAAAGAACTGAAGTATACTTGTATACTAATGTTCACAGCAGCATTATTCAAAATTGCCAAAAAGTGGAAACAACCCACATATCCATCAACCAATGTGGTGTATCTATACAATAGAATATTATTTGGCAATAAAAAGGAAGGAAGTAGTGATACACACTGTATGCATGAACTTTGAAAACATCATGTTAAGAGGCCAGACACATAAAAGGACACATATTGTGTGATTCCATTTATACTAAATGTCTAGAATAGGCAAATTTATAGACACAGAAAGCAGACTAATGATTGCCAGGGGCTGGAGGAAGAGCGTAACAGAGAGGGACTGCTCAATGGGTACAGGGTTCCTTTTTGGGGTGATGAAAATGTTCTGGAATTAGATAGTGGAGGTGGTTTACAACATTGTGAATATACTAAAGGCCTTGAATTACACACTTTAAAATGGTTACAATGGTGAAATTTATGTTATGTAAATTTTTACCTCAATAACAATTTTAATTATAAAAAATATTAATCTTAGGGGCTGGCCCGGTGGAGCAGTGGTTAAGTTCACATGTTCCGCTTCTCAGCACCCCAGGGTTCGCCGGTTCAGATCCCGGGTGCGGACATGGCACTGCTTGGAAAATGCCATGCTGTGGTAGGCATCCCACATATAAAGTAGAGGAAGATGGGCACGGATCTTGGCTCAGGGCCAGGCTTCCTCAGCAAAAAGAGGAGGACTGGCAGTAGTTACCTCAGGGCTAGTCTTCCTCAAAAAAAAAAAAAAATTAATCTGAATAAAAACAAGAGTGGCATCCTGGAATTAAGGGAGAAAAGGAGATACCATGGACAATTTTTGAGCTGGCGTTTCTTCCTCTCTGAAAATTTAATCTCCACTCTGGCCTCCACCTTAGCTAGTACCCTTCCCTCATAAAAGACCTGCTCCTGAGTACAGGAAAGCCCTTAAGGGGTAAAAAAGTAACAATTATTTGAAGGATAAACCTCCTGACAAAGCATCACAGTAGCCATCTGATTGCCTTTAGACAAACCAACAATCTCTTACCCCAAAACAACACAAGAGATGGAATATCAGTGACCAACCACATTAAGGATTAACCATTAAGAATAAAAAAGTTTCATGCTGTTTAACAATGTTAAAGCTCTGAATTAGGGAGTCCAGGATTTAAACATTCCAATTCTAGTTTTTCCCCCAATACCTAATTTGATCAATTTGTACACCAGTTAATTACCATAAAATAGTACATGTTTCTGTTTCTTGCCCATGCCCCTCAGAAGCAAGGGCTTATACTGAATGATGAATGAATGGTCGTTAGGTGACGTTAAGATAAGAGTCTTGGAGAACAAGACAGTTTTTACAGTTTCTTCATTTGTAAAATGAGAATAACAGTACCTTCTTCAAAGGGTTATAAGAAGTACTAAATAATACACATTAAGTTCCCAGAAATAGTACCTGGCTTACAGTAAGTGTTTAATATTTAACTACTTTTATAGATCACTCTTTTCCTCCACCAAATCATCTGTGCATTAATAGATTGGCTAGAGAGATTTTCTGAGGGTGAGGCAAAGGCTCTTGACTATGAGAGTCCCCGAAATAAGATGACACTATCTGAAGAACAAACAATTCCCAATTTTAACAAAGCACACTACAGTGAGAGAACACAGAGGCTTTAGTAGTGTCAAAGCAATAAATGTAATTAAAATGGAAACATGATGCTGGCATGTCTGATTTGTTTTCAATCTCCTTATAACCTTATATAAACAGGCCATATTGATTGTTTGTCTTAAGATGAGAGTTCTGTGAGGGAAATGTTAAATACAGTCATGCATTGCATAACAACGTTTTGGTCAACAATGGACGGCATATAGATGGTGGTCCCATAAGTTTAGGACCATAGAGCCTAGGTGTGTAGTAGGCTATGCCATCTAGGTTTGTGTAAGTACACTCTATGACATTCATGCAAAGACGAAATCACCTAATGACGCATTTCTCAGAATGTACCCCCGTCGTTAAGTGATGCATGACTGTATAAAGTTATGATATGACCTAGCAAATCCACCCCTAGGCATAAACCCAAGAGCAATTAAAACATATATCCACGCAAAAACCTGTACATGAAAGTCCACAGTAGCATTATTCATAATAGCCAAAAAGTAGAAACAACCCAAGTGTCATCTACTGGTGAACGAATAAACAAAATGTGATCTATCCGTCTGAAAAATGGATTATTCAGCCATAAAGCAACGACATACTGATACATGCTACAACACAGATGAACCTTGAAAACATTATACTGAGCAAGAGAAGTCATACACAAAAGACCATATATTGTATCATTCCATATATATGAAATGTCCCAAACAGGCAAATCTAGAGAGACAAAGTAGATTAAGTGGTTGCCAGGGCTGGAAGGATAGAAGAGAATGGAGAGTGTCTGCTAATGGATATGGGGTTTCTTTTTGGGGGTGATAAAAATGCTATAAAATTAGATGGTAGTAATGATCACACAACTCTGAACATACTAAAAAATCACTGACTTATATACTTTAAAAGGTGAATTTTATGGTAAATTCTGTCTCAATAAAGCTGTTATTAAAAAAAAAAAAACTCTATGAGGGAACGAAAAAAAATGCCCTTGTTTAGATTAGTTTCTCTGTACCTTTCCAAATATCTACTATGAGTGCTGATGACGATACCTTTTCTGATTTGGTTTGGGGGAAGTAGATAAAGTATGGCTGCCTGTCGTACGTTCCCCGACATCGCTTCCACTCGTAGAATCCATCTGCTAAAACAACACAGCGTCTTCCCTTTCCCAGAGGCACCTGAGGGAAAATGTGAGCAAGATGTGGTCTTAGTGATATAATCATGTTTCATGGACTTGAATAAAATCTCAGGTCTACCAATGTGTGACCTCACAGCTGTTATTTCTCTGTACTTCAATTTTCTTATGCATAAAGTCACCACTT
>NW_025799302.1:0-4389 GCF_021613505.1 Equus quagga
AAGTGGTGACTTTATGCATAAGAAAATTGAAGTACAGAGAAATAACAGCTGTGAGGTCACACATTGGTAGACCTGAGATTTTATTCAAGTCCATGAAACATGATTATATCACTAAGACCACATCTTGCTCACATTTTCCCTCAGGTGCCTCTGGGAAAGGGAAGACGCTGTGTTGTTTTAGCAGATGGATTCTACGAGTGGAAGCGATGTCGGGGAACGTACGACAGGCAGCCATACTTTATCTACTTCCCCCAAACCAAATCAGAAAAGGTATCGTCATCAGCACTCATAGTAGATATTTGGAAAGGTACAGAGAAACTAATCTAAACAAGGGCATTTTTTTTCGTTCCCTCATAGAGTTTTTTTTTTTTTAATAACAGCTTTATTGAGACAGAATTTACCATAAAATTCACCTTTTAAAGTATATAAGTCAGTGATTTTTTAGTATGTTCAGAGTTGTGTGATCATTACTACCATCTAATTTTATAGCATTTTTATCACCCCCAAAAAGAAACCCCATATCCATTAGCAGACACTCTCCATTCTCTTCTATCCTTCCAGCCCTGGCAACCACTTAATCTACTTTGTCTCTCTAGATTTGCCTGTTTGGGACATTTCATATATATGGAATGATACAATATATGGTCTTTTGTGTATGACTTCTCTTGCTCAGTATAATGTTTTCAAGGTTCATCTGTGTTGTAGCATGTATCAGTATGTCGTTGCTTTATGGCTGAATAATCCATTTTTCAGACGGATAGATCACATTTTGTTTATTCGTTCACCAGTAGATGACACTTGGGTTGTTTCTACTTTTTGGCTATTATGAATAATGCTACTGTGGACTTTCATGTACAGGTTTTTGCGTGGATATATGTTTTAATTGCTCTTGGGTTTATGCCTAGGGGTGGATTTGCTAGGTCATATCATAACTTTATACAGTCATGCATCACTTAACGACGGGGGTACATTCTGAGAAATGCGTCATTAGGTGATTTCGTCTTTGCATGAATGTCATAGAGTGTACTTACACAAACCTAGATGGCATAGCCTACTACACACCTAGGCTCTATGGTCCTAAACTTATGGGACCACCATCTATATGCCGTCCATTGTTGACCAAAACGTTGTTATGCAATGCATGACTGTATTTAACATTTCCCTCACAGAACTCTCATCTTAAGACAAACAATCAATATGGCCTGTTTATATAAGGTTATAAGGAGATTGAAAACAAATCAGACATGCCAGCATCATGTTTCCATTTTAATTACATTTATTGCTTTGACACTACTAAAGCCTCTGTGTTCTCTCACTGTAGTGTGCTTTGTTAAAATTGGGAATTGTTTGTTCTTCAGATAGTGTCATCTTATTTCGGGGACTCTCATAGTCAAGAGCCTTTGCCTCACCCTCAGAAAATCTCTCTAGCCAATCTATTAATGCACAGATGATTTGGTGGAGGAAAAGAGTGATCTATAAAAGTAGTTAAATATTAAACACTTACTGTAAGCCAGGTACTATTTCTGGGAACTTAATGTGTATTATTTAGTACTTCTTATAACCCTTTGAAGAAGGTACTGTTATTCTCATTTTACAAATGAAGAAACTGTAAAAACTGTCTTGTTCTCCAAGACTCTTATCTTAACGTCACCTAACGACCATTCATTCATCATTCAGTATAAGCCCTTGCTTCTGAGGGGCATGGGCAAGAAACAGAAACATGTACTATTTTATGGTAATTAACTGGTGTACAAATTGATCAAATTAGGTATTGGGGGAAAAACTAGAATTGGAATGTTTAAATCCTGGACTCCCTAATTCAGAGCTTTAACATTGTTAAACAGCATGAAACTTTTTTATTCTTAATGGTTAATCCTTAATGTGGTTGGTCACTGATATTCCATCTCTTGTGTTGTTTTGGGGTAAGAGATTGTTGGTTTGTCTAAAGGCAATCAGATGGCTACTGTGATGCTTTGTCAGGAGGTTTATCCTTCAAATAATTGTTACTTTTTTACCCCTTAAGGGCTTTCCTGTACTCAGGAGCAGGTCTTTTATGAGGGAAGGGTACTAGCTAAGGTGGAGGCCAGAGTGGAGATTAAATTTTCAGAGAGGAAGAAACGCCAGCTCAAAAATTGTCCATGGTATCTCCTTTTCTCCCTTAATTCCAGGATGCCACTCTTGTTTTTATTCAGATTAATTTTTTTTTTTTTTTGAGGAAGACTAGCCCTGAGGTAACTACTGCCAGTCCTCCTCTTTTTGCTGAGGAAGCCTGGCCCTGAGCCAAGATCCGTGCCCATCTTCCTCTACTTTATATGTGGGATGCCTACCACAGCATGGCATTTTCCAAGCAGTGCCATGTCCGCACCCGGGATCTGAACCGGCGAACCCTGGGGTGCTGAGAAGCGGAACATGTGAACTTAACCACTGCTCCACCGGGCCAGCCCCTAAGATTAATATTTTTTATAATTAAAATTGTTATTGAGGTAAAAATTTACATAACATAAATTTCACCATTGTAACCATTTTAAAGTGTGTAATTCAAGGCCTTTAGTATATTCACAATGTTGTAAACCACCTCCACTATCTAATTCCAGAACATTTTCATCACCCCAAAAAGGAACCCTGTACCCATTGAGCAGTCCCTCTCTGTTACGCTCTTCCTCCAGCCCCTGGCAATCATTAGTCTGCTTTCTGTGTCTATAAATTTGCCTATTCTAGACATTTAGTATAAATGGAATCACACAATATGTGTCCTTTTATGTGTCTGGCCTCTTAACATGATGTTTTCAAAGTTCATGCATACAGTGTGTATCACTACTTCCTTCCTTTTTATTGCCAAATAATATTCTATTGTATAGATACACCACATTGGTTGATGGATATGTGGGTTGTTTCCACTTTTTGGCAATTTTGAATAATGCTGCTGTGAACATTAGTATACAAGTATACTTCAGTTCTTTTGGGTTACATTCCCACGCACATTGTATGAGGGTTCTGGTTTTTCCGCATCCTTGTCAACACTTGTTATTTGTTCATTTTTTAAAAAATTGTAGCCATTCTACTGGATGTGAAATGGTATCTCATTGTGGTTTTGATTTGTGTTTTCCTAATCTCTGATGACATTGACCATCTTTTCACGTGCCTATTGGCTATTTACATTTCTTCTTTTTAAAAATATCTATTTAAGTCCTTTAAATTGGGTTGTCTTTTTTTTTGTTGGGTTGTAAGACTTCTTTATACAATCTGAATACTAGATTCTTACCAGATACATGATGTGCAAATATTTTCTCTCATTCTGTGTATTGCTTTTTCACTATCTTGATAGTGTCCCTTAAAGCACAAAAGTTTTGGTACCAACACAGTGGCACAGCGGTTAAGTTCTCACATTCCGCTTCTGTGGCCTGGGATTCGTGGATTCAGATCCTCAGTGCAGATATGGCAGCACTTGGCAAGCCATGCTGTGGCAAGGCGTCCCACATATAAAATAGAGGAAGGTGGGCACAGATGTTAGCTCAGGGCCAGTCTTCCTCAGCAAAAAGAGGAAGATTGGCAGCAGATGTTAGCTCAGTGATAATCTTCCTCAAAAGAAAAAAAAAAAGCACAAAAACCTTTAATTTTGATAAAATCCAATGTATCTATTTTTTCCATTGTTGTTTGTGCCTGTAGTGTCTGTCATACCTAAGAATCCGTTGCTAAACTGAAGGTCATAAAGATTTACTCCTCTGTTTTCTTTTAAGGGTTTTGTAGTTTTAGCTTTATTTTTCGATCCTTGATCTATTTTAAATTAATCTTTTTGTATGGTGTGATTAGAGGTCCAGCTTCGTCTTTTGCATGTGGTCATCCAGTTATCCCAGTATCATTTGTAGAAAAGACTATTCTGTCCCCATTGAATGGCCTTGGTATCCTTGTGGAAAATCAATTGGCCATATATGAATGGGTTTATCTCTGGACTTTTAATTCTATCCATTGATCTATATATCTATTCTTAGGCAGTACCACACTGTAGGTTTTTGTAAGTTTTCAAATGGAGAAGTTTGAGTTCTCCAATTTTGTTCTTCTTTTTCAAGATTCCTTTGGTTATTTGGGTTTCCTTGAAGTTCCATATGAATTTTAAGATAGCTTGTCTCTTTCTGCAAAGACTTTTGGAATGTTGATAGGAATTGCATTGACTCTGTAGATCAATTTGGGGTGTTTCCCAAATTGCCATCTTGATAATATTAAGTCTTCCAATCCATGAACACAGGGTATCTTTCCATTTATTTAAGTCTAATTTCTTTCAACAATATTTTATAGTTTTCATTATACAAGTCTTGTACCTCCTTGGTTAAATATATCCCTAAACCTGGTATTGAATAATACTTTTACTTGTTTTTGGACAATGCAAGTACC
>NW_025799303.1:0-4389 GCF_021613505.1 Equus quagga
GGTACTTGCATTGTCCAAAAACAAGTAAAAGTATTATTCAATACCAGGTTTAGGGATATATTTAACCAAGGAGGTACAAGACTTGTATAATGAAAACTATAAAATATTGTTGAAAGAAATTAGACTTAAATAAATGGAAAGATACCCTGTGTTCATGGATTGGAAGACTTAATATTATCAAGATGGCAATTTGGGAAACACCCCAAATTGATCTACAGAGTCAATGCAATTCCTATCAACATTCCAAAAGTCTTTGCAGAAAGAGACAAGCTATCTTAAAATTCATATGGAACTTCAAGGAAACCCAAATAACCAAAGGAATCTTGAAAAAGAAGAACAAAATTGGAGAACTCAAACTTCTCCATTTGAAAACTTACAAAAACCTACAGTGTGGTACTGCCTAAGAATAGATATATAGATCAATGGATAGAATTAAAAGTCCAGAGATAAACCCATTCATATATGGCCAATTGATTTTCCACAAGGATACCAAGGCCATTCAATGGGGACAGAATAGTCTTTTCTACAAATGATACTGGGATAACTGGATGACCACATGCAAAAGACGAAGCTGGACCTCTAATCACACCATACAAAAAGATTAATTTAAAATAGATCAAGGATCGAAAAATAAAGCTAAAACTACAAAACCCTTAAAAGAAAACAGAGGAGTAAATCTTTATGACCTTCAGTTTAGCAACGGATTCTTAGGTATGACAGACACTACAGGCACAAACAACAATGGAAAAAATAGATACATTGGATTTTATCAAAATTAAAGGTTTTTGTGCTTTTTTTTTTTCTTTTGAGGAAGATTATCACTGAGCTAACATCTGCTGCCAATCTTCCTCTTTTTGCTGAGGAAGACTGGCCCTGAGCTAACATCTGTGCCCACCTTCCTCTATTTTATATGTGGGACGCCTTGCCACAGCATGGCTTGCCAAGTGCTGCCATATCTGCACTGAGGATCTGAATCCACGAATCCCAGGCCACAGAAGCGGAATGTGAGAACTTAACCGCTGTGCCACTGTGTTGGTACCAAAACTTTTGTGCTTTAAGGGACACTATCAAGATAGTGAAAAAGCAATACACAGAATGAGAGAAAATATTTGCACATCATGTATCTGGTAAGAATCTAGTATTCAGATTGTATAAAGAAGTCTTACAACCCAACAAAAAAAAAGACAACCCAATTTAAAGGACTTAAATAGATATTTTTAAAAAGAAGAAATGTAAATAGCCAATAGGCACGTGAAAAGATGGTCAATGTCATCAGAGATTAGGAAAACACAAATCAAAACCACAATGAGATACCATTTCACATCCAGTAGAATGGCTACAATTTTTTAAAAAATGAACAAATAACAAGTGTTGACAAGGATGCGGAAAAACCAGAACCCTCATACAATGTGCGTGGGAATGTAACCCAAAAGAACTGAAGTATACTTGTATACTAATGTTCACAGCAGCATTATTCAAAATTGCCAAAAAGTGGAAACAACCCACATATCCATCAACCAATGTGGTGTATCTATACAATAGAATATTATTTGGCAATAAAAAGGAAGGAAGTAGTGATACACACTGTATGCATGAACTTTGAAAACATCATGTTAAGAGGCCAGACACATAAAAGGACACATATTGTGTGATTCCATTTATACTAAATGTCTAGAATAGGCAAATTTATAGACACAGAAAGCAGACTAATGATTGCCAGGGGCTGGAGGAAGAGCGTAACAGAGAGGGACTGCTCAATGGGTACAGGGTTCCTTTTTGGGGTGATGAAAATGTTCTGGAATTAGATAGTGGAGGTGGTTTACAACATTGTGAATATACTAAAGGCCTTGAATTACACACTTTAAAATGGTTACAATGGTGAAATTTATGTTATGTAAATTTTTACCTCAATAACAATTTTAATTATAAAAAATATTAATCTTAGGGGCTGGCCCGGTGGAGCAGTGGTTAAGTTCACATGTTCCGCTTCTCAGCACCCCAGGGTTCGCCGGTTCAGATCCCGGGTGCGGACATGGCACTGCTTGGAAAATGCCATGCTGTGGTAGGCATCCCACATATAAAGTAGAGGAAGATGGGCACGGATCTTGGCTCAGGGCCAGGCTTCCTCAGCAAAAAGAGGAGGACTGGCAGTAGTTACCTCAGGGCTAGTCTTCCTCAAAAAAAAAAAAAAATTAATCTGAATAAAAACAAGAGTGGCATCCTGGAATTAAGGGAGAAAAGGAGATACCATGGACAATTTTTGAGCTGGCGTTTCTTCCTCTCTGAAAATTTAATCTCCACTCTGGCCTCCACCTTAGCTAGTACCCTTCCCTCATAAAAGACCTGCTCCTGAGTACAGGAAAGCCCTTAAGGGGTAAAAAAGTAACAATTATTTGAAGGATAAACCTCCTGACAAAGCATCACAGTAGCCATCTGATTGCCTTTAGACAAACCAACAATCTCTTACCCCAAAACAACACAAGAGATGGAATATCAGTGACCAACCACATTAAGGATTAACCATTAAGAATAAAAAAGTTTCATGCTGTTTAACAATGTTAAAGCTCTGAATTAGGGAGTCCAGGATTTAAACATTCCAATTCTAGTTTTTCCCCCAATACCTAATTTGATCAATTTGTACACCAGTTAATTACCATAAAATAGTACATGTTTCTGTTTCTTGCCCATGCCCCTCAGAAGCAAGGGCTTATACTGAATGATGAATGAATGGTCGTTAGGTGACGTTAAGATAAGAGTCTTGGAGAACAAGACAGTTTTTACAGTTTCTTCATTTGTAAAATGAGAATAACAGTACCTTCTTCAAAGGGTTATAAGAAGTACTAAATAATACACATTAAGTTCCCAGAAATAGTACCTGGCTTACAGTAAGTGTTTAATATTTAACTACTTTTATAGATCACTCTTTTCCTCCACCAAATCATCTGTGCATTAATAGATTGGCTAGAGAGATTTTCTGAGGGTGAGGCAAAGGCTCTTGACTATGAGAGTCCCCGAAATAAGATGACACTATCTGAAGAACAAACAATTCCCAATTTTAACAAAGCACACTACAGTGAGAGAACACAGAGGCTTTAGTAGTGTCAAAGCAATAAATGTAATTAAAATGGAAACATGATGCTGGCATGTCTGATTTGTTTTCAATCTCCTTATAACCTTATATAAACAGGCCATATTGATTGTTTGTCTTAAGATGAGAGTTCTGTGAGGGAAATGTTAAATACAGTCATGCATTGCATAACAACGTTTTGGTCAACAATGGACGGCATATAGATGGTGGTCCCATAAGTTTAGGACCATAGAGCCTAGGTGTGTAGTAGGCTATGCCATCTAGGTTTGTGTAAGTACACTCTATGACATTCATGCAAAGACGAAATCACCTAATGACGCATTTCTCAGAATGTACCCCCGTCGTTAAGTGATGCATGACTGTATAAAGTTATGATATGACCTAGCAAATCCACCCCTAGGCATAAACCCAAGAGCAATTAAAACATATATCCACGCAAAAACCTGTACATGAAAGTCCACAGTAGCATTATTCATAATAGCCAAAAAGTAGAAACAACCCAAGTGTCATCTACTGGTGAACGAATAAACAAAATGTGATCTATCCGTCTGAAAAATGGATTATTCAGCCATAAAGCAACGACATACTGATACATGCTACAACACAGATGAACCTTGAAAACATTATACTGAGCAAGAGAAGTCATACACAAAAGACCATATATTGTATCATTCCATATATATGAAATGTCCCAAACAGGCAAATCTAGAGAGACAAAGTAGATTAAGTGGTTGCCAGGGCTGGAAGGATAGAAGAGAATGGAGAGTGTCTGCTAATGGATATGGGGTTTCTTTTTGGGGGTGATAAAAATGCTATAAAATTAGATGGTAGTAATGATCACACAACTCTGAACATACTAAAAAATCACTGACTTATATACTTTAAAAGGTGAATTTTATGGTAAATTCTGTCTCAATAAAGCTGTTATTAAAAAAAAAAAAACTCTATGAGGGAACGAAAAAAAATGCCCTTGTTTAGATTAGTTTCTCTGTACCTTTCCAAATATCTACTATGAGTGCTGATGACGATACCTTTTCTGATTTGGTTTGGGGGAAGTAGATAAAGTATGGCTGCCTGTCGTACGTTCCCCGACATCGCTTCCACTCGTAGAATCCATCTGCTAAAACAACACAGCGTCTTCCCTTTCCCAGAGGCACCTGAGGGAAAATGTGAGCAAGATGTGGTCTTAGTGATATAATCATGTTTCATGGACTTGAATAAAATCTCAGGTCTACCAATGTGTGACCTCACAGCTGTTATTTCTCTGTACTTCAATTTTCTTATGCATAAAGTCACCACTT
>NW_025799304.1:0-28171 GCF_021613505.1 Equus quagga
TCCTTGTCATTTTTAGATGGTAGCATGATCATTCTCCCAGTCAACCCAATTAAAAACCTCAAAAGTGGGCTTTATTCTCCTTCAGCTTCTTCTCCATACACTGCCAAGCTAGACCTCAGACCAATTTTTAATCTGTTTGTAGGGTAAAGCTACAAACCAGATCTTCAGACCAACTAGTCTGCCTGTGTTATCCTAACCCTGCATTCTGTAACTTCCGTGCTTCTTATTATTGAAGAGTAGAGGAAAATAGTTTTATTTAGGTGATCATGGCAAATTTTAACATAGGCAGTGATTTGATGAGCTGGAAGATGGAAGATGGAAGTGTTGGCATAAAGTGATGTGATATAGTCTTGGTGGGAATGGATACAGACAGAAATAGAATTTTCTAAAAATATTTTGAAGGAAACAGGCTGTGCTGTCATTTTACATAGGATACAAACAAAAAAGAATCAAAGCGCACTCCAAGGTTTTGAATGAAAGTAACCAAAAATGGTGTTGTTCTTAAAACACAAATGAGAAAAGGAGTTCAGAAGAGATGTAGTAAAATAAAAATCAGTGAAAGAAGTTGTTGAAGAAGTAAGAAAAGCCCTAGGCTTGTAGATATGCAATAATCATTCACTGTCTTTCTCCTGATCAATTTATTTCCAAGATACATTTCTTCCATTTTTAAACCAGCTACTTGAGCTCATTTGTCTACTTTAAATCAATTTCACAGCAGCGAAGGGTGAGAAAATCTTGGAAGCATGAGTTTGTCTTAATGTATTCACAGAACGATGGATGCAATTATTGGAAAGTCTATTTTTGGTGGCTAATTTAACATCTTTAAGTTTTGATGTTATCCCTTAACCAAACCCCATGGGAAAAGAAAAAGAAAAAGTGTTTGCTATTTCACTACTTAATTTGGTCATATCTAAAGAATAATTTCTATTTCAGGCTGAAGTTTTGATTTTAATTAAAAATTTACTTTGAGAAAAATGTAGAACTTAGAACACCCAAATTATTTCCTTGCTTATGGCTAAGTGCAAACTGAAAGACCTGAAGCGTGGGAGCTCTGACCTGAAGAGACTGCTGGGAGAGATCAGCATTTCCTGACACGAGGGCCGAGAAAGCATCAATGAGGCCGTTGTTCGCAGCTTCATCTGTAGCAAAAAGATGGCTTCCTCCTAAAATGTAAATACATTAACTAGGTTGCTTTCTAGATAATAAGTACTTGTCACATTTTAGTGATTAATAAGATAATAGGGTAACAAAATCATAGTTTCAGTATGGATTATTAAAATAGACTAAAAGCATATAGGTGTAAAGATTAACTCTGAAATGTTAACTTCAAAATGTCATAAAGAGGTACCTCACTTAAAGAAACGTTAGCTGGCTGAAACTCATCAAATAACCATAGAATATTAAAAATGATGTTATAAGTCATTGTATTAAAGCTCAGAGACTTCACATACCCCTTAAGGGGAATTAATCACTTGTATGTAAGAAATAGTTCTAACCACATTGGCTTTCCAATTTTCCAGCCAGAGTAGATCAGAATCAGAAAGGTTAAATGCCACTATATTGAGTTATCCTGACAATAGCTGGCAGTGAGGAGACAGAAAAATGGTAAGTAAGAGAGACAAGTTCAAAAGAGCAGTATTTTTGGGGGGGATACTTGTGATAAAAATAAATTTTATACTGGCTGTGAAAGCAGTTTGAAATGATGAGAGTTTGTACATCTAAGCATTAAAAAGCAGGTATATATTTGGTAACATTAGAACCAACCCAACACAATCATTGATGTTCATAATTTAAAAATTATGTATTTTCTATGTTTAAGAAGTCACTGAAAACATGTAGCTCTTTTTCATCTCACATCTGTGTATCTAAGATGACAGCTACCAGAGTAAATGTTTATCTAGAAACTGTTGTTATTTAGACCTTTTCAGTTTGAGCTTCTGTTAATCCTGTGCCCCCGCCCCACAGCCTCTGCTCTGGTCTCATGGGTTTCCCACTATCCCTCCATGTGCCTGGCATTATCGTCCCAACATGGTCTTTTTGCTCATGATCTGATGACCCCTTTTCCTTCCAGAGAAATTCAACACCTTGCACAGGGCCCAGCTCAGAAGTCACCTCATCTCTCATGCCTCCGTCCTGACTCTGTACAACCCTGCGAGAATTAATGGCTTCCTCTGCTCACATCTTGCTTTATTCCTGTATATTCCTTTTGTCGTGGAGGACAGTTATCTGATTATGCTATGTGATTAATAGTTTTATTTGTCTCTCCAGCCAGCTGGACTGTGAGCCCCTTGAGAATAGACATCAGGTCTGATTTAACTCTGGTCCCAGGCTCCAGGCACAGTGCCTGCAGAGCAAGAGCTTGAGAGAAGTTGCTGATCGTCAGCCTCTACACTTGTGCATTGCTATCAACGGTCTAGAATATCTATATGTCACCTCTTACCTGTTGTGGTGCTCATCTCTATGACTGCTTGATCAGCAGATGGTCCCAAAGCAATGAAATGAATGATGGCCCCACTTTGTTTCACTTCATCCAGGCAACTGCCTGCAGAGTTATCCTCCCCATCGGTCAGCAGCACTATTTCAGATCCATCTATTTGGGGGTAAATTTCTCTAATTACCTGCAAATAATTACATAATTTAGAGCATAATTAGAAGTGTTCCTAGATCAAAGACTTATGGGAGATTAGAAAAAATGTACGGAGAAAACAAAAATGTGCAGAAAGGAAGAAATAGCTTCTGTTTTAAAACCATAGAATCTGCAATCAGCAGTCCCTGGGGGAACGTACACATGACTCTCTATTTTGTCCACCTGCTGCAGGGAATTTCTGTTCAAATGAAGCTATATGGGAGCAGGGCTGTGGAAAATCCCACCTTGGCTAAGTGACAATGACTGCCCAGTCTTGGAAACTCAGGTCAACCAGGCATGAAAAATATAATTGTAGAATGTGGCATTAAATATTTTTCTGCTCTTTGACCACACTACCCTCTGACAAGCCTTCTGTGTATAGTTTGTTACACATACAGCTAGATGCAGTAAGAATCCACCTCAACATAAAAAACAATCCAAATTAGGGAATCCTGAGAGTGCTCATAAAGAAAGATGGGGAAAGTTCTAAGCACGTCCAAGTTAGAGACCTTGTTATATAACTTTTACTTTACCTGTAATAGTAATAAACATGGAACTAAGCATACTTTTTGTGCTCAGAGAATACACGAATTATATTTATTGAGTATGTGTGGCTTGAACCCTTTTCCTATGAAGCCAAATAGTTTGAAACTCAGAGTTCTGAATCTAGGCGCCTGTAAGAGAGGATGAAGAGAATTTATCCCAGGAGAGCCACATTATTTCATTTCCTCTGACAGCTTTAATTGGTAGTGGCTTCTTGGAACACCATTTTGAGAAACTGAGTCCAGGCTGAGAGGAAACAAATGACAGATTGTCAGTGGCTTTCATGAACTTGGAGTGGAGGTGTGTGTGGATTTGCAGAAGAGGATTTGGAACGTAGAAATTCCTAATAGAGCAGGTGTCAGGGAACAAAATGACTAGCCTCATTTCAATTTTCCAATGTTTTGAGGCAAGGAATGACTATTATATATGTCACAATATATTTGAAATATGCTCTGACATGCATTACCACCGAATTGAAAAATAGAAAATGCTTTTATACATTTATAACATTTATCCAGCATCCCCATCACACTCTGCCTTCACATTTGAGTGCAAAATGAAGATTTAAAGATGAAGCAGAGTTCTGTCCTTCACCTCTCCCTTTCTTGTATTAGTTTACCCACTGAGCACCTACAGTGTGTTAGTCACTGACCTGGCTACTGGGGATTCAGCAGGAACTATATGGTTGCTGCATTCATGGAAAGAATGAATTAAATTTAAAAATATTTGTTGAGAATGAGTGAGAGACCGGGGAGATACAGAGGTGAGTGACAAAGACACAGCAAATGTATTCTACGGTTCAAGAGAAACAGCCAAATATTACAGTGCCACCATTTACTGAATACTTGCTCCAAGTTACATGTGTTTTATTCTCTGTATAATTTAACTCAAGGCCCAATTCTGAACACATCCCTAGATCACAACCGCACTACCACTCTGCTCCCTACAGTTTATTTCCTGTGGGGCAACCAGAGTCAACTTCATAAATCGTAAATTAATTCTCAGTCTCTGATGCTTAAAGCCCTTCGGTAGCTTTCTGTGGTGCTTAAAATAAAATACAAACTTCTTATCATATTTTTTGAAGCTTTGAAAGTTGTAGCTACTGTCTACCTGCCAATCACATTTCGTAGCCCCTCATTTGTCAGACTCCAGTGTCACTAGCTTCTGTTATTTCTTGGAATAATCCAGTTCTTTTCCACCTCTTTCCCAAGGGACTTTGCACTTTCCTTTCTGCCTGAACCACTGACTCCTTATCCTTCAAATCTTAGCTTAAATGTCACCCTTCAGAGAAAGCCCCAGTGGCCTCTCTACCTAAGGTAGCCAGTGCCCCTCTTTTCCCAGTTACTCTATGACTTCACTCTGGTTCCTTCACAACACTGTCTCCAAAAATCTTTAATTATTATTGTTTTAAATTAATTGATTGATTGATTGATGGAGGTATGATATATTCCCCACTGGGATAGCGTTCACCACCAGGGCAGAAAAGCTTTGCTGGGTACATAAATATATGTTGAATATTAAATTATATTATATGTTTATCCACTACTCCCTACTCTAAACATATGTTGAATAAATTAAAACATGAACAGTCTTATCTGCTGGCTTTCATTGCTGATGAGGTTATAGAAGTCTAGAGAGGTGAAGAGTCATGCTTAGGGTCACAAAGCTAGTAAGTGATGATTGGAGTTTGAACCCAGGACTTCATGTTAGAATTTTATTGAGGGGACAGGAGACTCAAATAACATGGGACTGAGGAATTCAGATTCAATTTTACAGACCCTGAGGGGACAGTGAAGCTTCCTTAGCTGGAAAATGATGCAAATGATACTAATTACAACCTCATATTGACCATTTGGATATTAATAACATTCATAATAATCGTTATTGTGAATTATATATTTAGTATAAATAGATATTGTTCTAAGTATGTAAATATATCATTTCATTTGCTCCTCATAATAGCCCTGTGAAGTAGCATTCTTGTTTTCCTCTATTTTATAGCTAAGGCCCTGAGAATCCAAAGAGACTGAAACGTTGTCTAAGATCACATAGCTAGTACGTAGTAGAGCCAGTTCTCTGAGGTCAAAACTCATGTTGTGACCAGTCTTCCTTACCCAACTTTGACTAACAGTCCCTGCCACATCTGCTTTAAGAGATAAACATCACTTTTCTGTAACTGGATGTCACAGACACTGAAACGAGGATTGGCCCAAAGTGGAATCATACACTTAGCTTGCTTCGTTGCATTAAATGTTGATGACTTTTGCTGCCCAAGCACACTTATTTAACTAACCTTTATTGGGCACTGACTATTGCATGGTAACAAGACAAAGTCCCGACCCCATTGGGCTTGTGCTTTAGGGGCATTTTAATAGTCATTTATTCACTCACCAGTTTATATGTTGACTTAGTGATCCATTAAAAAATCATCAAGACAATTTTTCTGTGGGTTAGTCATGTGCTTCCTAGGATTAGATATGTGAAAACTAGAGAGCAAGTAAGTGCAGCATGCATTTAACATAAAAATGTCTTAGTAATAAAAAAAACTATATGTTTAGTGTGATTTTCACCTGAAATGCCGATTTAATTCCTGCACAGATGGAAGTTCCTCCAGAAGCTGCTGTAGGTAAACTCTCCAAGAGCTTGTTTCTTTCGTTGCTGCTTATTATTTGGATTAAACTACTTTTTTTATAGGCAGTACTATCAAAGTGCACCATCCCCACCCACGATCCATTCTCAATGATCTGAAGCAGGAAATGTTTTGCTGCTTGATTCATTCGACTTAGCCGATTAGAACCCTGAATAAAAAAGGACAAGAAAAACAACCAAGTGTTTTCAACTGGAAAATAATAGCAGATCACATAAAATGAAGGAGTAGAATTAGTTGTTAAGAATTTTCTATCAATAGTAATCAGTGTTATTGAAGAAAGCAATTATTTTTTTAATTGATAAACTTGAAAAATATAGTTGTGTGTATTATGGAAAAAATATAGTATAGTAAGGAAAACAAGCTTTTGAGTAAAGCTGATTGTTGACTGCTAAGCACCCAAATTAGAGTGGAGGGTGTAGTGGGGGTTGAGTTTTAATTGGAGAATGATGACTTACATCTTAGAATCTACCTGCTTACTCCTGGGATACTCTGTTAGTTGTGTCGAGGTGAAGCCAATCCCCAGATCCTACAGTATCTCACCAGAGTATCACAGACTCCAACTGGAGGCTGAAATCTCCCCATCCACTGGGAACTAGACTACCTAATAGATGAAACTTAATCTAGCTGGAGCTGAAATAGGAGAGGCCCAATCCCTACCTCCCCTATTTCCTATTCTGTTCCTACCTCTTCCCACCACTTCCCCACCAACAGATTAATAGGAATTGGTTTTTTGGTAATTCATTAAGACTCATATCTCTTTCCTACATGAATGCCCACCATGTGAGTGTCTTCAAACATTTGTCTTTTCCAATCCCTCAACACCAACTGATCTGTGGTACCACCCCCAACACATGCCCAAATTTCCCTCTGAACTCCCTAGAACCAAATCACAGTAAGAACCTCCACCTACATCCCATCTTTGAGGGCTCTCTTTACTACCTTGCTTTACCTTTACACTTGGCTCTATCTGCACTGTGTCTAGGGGAGGGTGCTCATCTTCTCTCATTCAGGAATGTCATCTCTCCCCAGCGACACGTCCTAGGCACTTATATGTGCTGGTGTCTAACACTCTGATGCTCTTTCTGAAACTCTGTGTTATTGTGGATTATTTCATTCATGCTTTGCTCTTTTCAGTGTCCACAGAATCACCATTTGTTGAAGACACTATTCCTGATCTTCAGCATGGTCTATTCTGCCTCAAATGTGCCATTCTTTTGAGTACCTTATCACATTACATCTGCTCATTTGTAGTCTATTCATTTCAACAATTTTTTATTGAGTGCCTATATGTGATAAACCCTGGTCTAATACAAAGATGAATAAGACTCTATTTCAAGTCCTAGAGGACATGATTCCTAGAGAACATGCTTTCAAGTCCTAGAGGAGCTCCCAGTCTTGTGGGGAGAGAAGTGTGTAATTTAACATAATTTATAGTAATATGAGTTTGCACAGGTCATTATGGGAGACCAGCAGAAGAGCCCTTAGCCTAGCATAGAAGCCTAGCCCATCTCCTCCTGGGGAAATGGGTACCTCTACCAAATTTTGAAGATTGTGTATGAGTTAACCAGGTGATAGAGAAGGCAGGGAAAATTTCCTCTATTGAACTATAAACTCTTTAAGGATATGGGCTTCTACTCCTAGAGCCTGTCACAATGCCTACCATTCAGTGAATGATAGTAGAAAGAACGAATGGCTGAATCTGGTCCTATCTTCGTGATGGAGATGCTCTTTGTTGGTGTCTTTGAGCATAAAGAGGTCATCGATATAAGTGTTGAAAATAAGATAAAACTGTGTTAAGAATTTTCCTGGTTGATCTTGTCCCTTGACTTGAAAGGAGTTCATAAGCCCATAATCTACCTTTTCCTCATATCTGTCAAGTATTTCCAGTAGACAATGAGGGCGAGGTTAGAAAACATTTTCCTATTTCAATCTCTAGTTCTGATCTTCTAACTAAATCTTTAATAAAGGGCCGAAAAGTCCACCTCAATAAAGCCCTCATTTTCTGGAAAAGACAGAGACTCTTGGGTTAGGTGTTTTAAACTCTATCACTATCCTACTTTCATTATGATATTCACTGCCCAACTTGAGGTCATGATCACAGGAAGTGTTGGTACTTATGTCACCATACAATTCACAACAATCCAGGTGCAGGTAGTGTTGAGTGTTCTTAGGCCCTCAATCACCTACCTGTCCCTACATCCAGGAAAAATGGGCTCACAAACTTACCCCCATGCTTCCAGACTTATCAAGAACTAAGCACACAATTCTTTGGCTGATCTTCAGCAATGAGAAGACAGGTGGAGGGGGTGGTTCCACCATAGATGCTGTGTTTTTAAAATCCTCAGAATTGCTGATCACCTCCCATGTGCTTCTGGAATTGCACATTTTGTTTTGTAGGCTTGGAGCCTCTCGGTTATGGTTGTTTTCCTTACAGAATTCAACGACCTAAGGGTTGATAAAATTAAAAAAATTTTTCTACATTATGCCTTTGGAAATCAAGTACAAATCTGAAAAATATTACAAATCTATTCTCCAAGTATGTTGTTTCTTGAATGATATTGACTCAGGAGTCATATAATAGTAAAGTGGATTTTGAGTAGTAAGTAACACTGCTTGAGTCCTTACTATGTACCAGTCAAAGAACTCTATACTAATACATCTAATCTCTCACGTGACCTGCACAGATCTTTTATAAACATGATAACATGTCCTTTGATTATAAATATACAGTCTGAAGCAATGATTGGTATACTTACAGAATTAATTGCTTGCATAAACATTATGGATGCTTTTTCAGTTTGATCTTTCTCCGGGAAGAATTGACAATCTTTTTCATACAGTTTTGTCTTAGAATTAATTTTGCATTCTCTGGTTATACAGCTGTCTCCTTGACACGTATGAACTCTATTTATACCAGTAATACCCGTGGAACACCTGAAAGTATGTGACAGTTAGTCTTTGAGGCAACGTAACGATTAAAGTTTTTTGAAAATCTTATGTTTTCATATCATGGTTTTCAATAATGACCTTTATATCAAGGTTTTTATTCTCATTTATGTAGCACACACATCCTGTTTTGACAGCAAAGTTTCAGGGTTCCTACCAGAGCAGTTATCTGTTTTTCAAGAAGTGGCAGAGGGAAATGTTAAGTGGGCTCTCCAGTGTAGGCGATGGCTGAGTTCTCTGCTGGAATTCAAGCTCCTGCTGTCCTGCTCACACTAATGGCTGGAAGCTTCCCTTTTCCAAACACCTGTCTTGGTGGCCTTGTGATGGTAAATACACTGCAGGCATCTAGACAAGGCCACTTGTGAAACAGTTGCTCTTGGTACCACCTTAGCGTAAGGTTCTTTGTAGATTTCTGTTCAAGAAGATATCCCCAAAGAATGGGATGAGGCGTGGCTACAAGTGTTTTGATATTCATTTGTATCCAAAGTGAAATGTGGCTTGAAGGAAAGACTGAGGTACTGCCCAGGAGAGCAGAGTAAAGAATGGTGGAGGTGTTTTATGCGTATGTTTTACTGCATGGTATTGGCCATAGGTGGCACTGATTACAAGTATGCTGGGATGTGAATATATCCCATCCTTTCAATGTTTCTCCAGTTTTAATCCCAGAAGGAATGACTAGATTTTATTCAGTCATTTAGGGAGACTCCTACATATGTGCATGCTTCTATTGCCCCAAACTCAGTGAACATAATGATGTTATCTATATTAACAATCATGATGAATATTCTGCAGTAGAGACTAGACATGTAGGAGGAATACGATGCAAACAAATGTAGTCAATGTAAAACTCTAAAATATGTGTCCTCAAACTTGGTTCGACGGAGTTGAGGAAGAGCCTTCGCTGAAATTGTATATCTTTCAGTTTGTACATTGTTTATAATTCCTCAGCCCCAGCAAGCCATCTAAGATTGGCTAAGCTGATGGCACCTAATTTTAGATCAACTCCCCCCAAACATTCTGCTTTATTGATGTCAGAACCAAGAGGATTGTCTATTATTAATGGTGATGTTAGATTGGTGTTTTAAAATGAACTGTATAAACTCAAGAAATTCCTTTTTAGTTTCTTGAAGCTGGTTGATTTCTCAGCCCACGTTTGCCACTACTTTCAGCATTGTTTTTTTCATTTTTGTGTAGTGTAAATAATTTTGATCTCCTCGCATATAGTACAGGCTTTTACACAGACAACTTCAGAATGAATGAGTTCTGGAAGCTGTGGTAGAGAGATATACAAATGCGTCAAACAGGCTACCAAATGCTCTTGAAGTTACCTGTATTTTAAATGGACAACCAGCTACTTTAAGGTACATTTTCTAAAAAAGCAGAAAAGCACTGTTTTGTGATATAGTGTTTATTACCTGGATTGGGACAAAAATGAATGACTGGCTCTTGAAAGAAATCAAACTAAGGCAAATAAGAAGCTACAGCCTGAGGTAATTTAAGAAAATTTAAATGGTCATGCCTTGTTGCTTCAATTTTTTTTGACGTGGCGCTGTAGTAAGGCTCATCTTCATTGTACTCGTCAAACACTCCCCAGCGGAGATGGGCCCACTCGTGGACAAACAACCTCCCTGTGGGAAAATATTCCAAATATGTCATCATAATTCAAATGACAAAATTTGCCCTGCAATTATTTTAAGAAACTTTTTTTCAATCAAAAATATTCATATTTAGGTTTTAAATAACTGCCAACATTTATATTTTTGTTTATACAAAAGTATTTTACATTCATTGCATTATATTATATTATGTTACATTATGTAATATATAATCTTTTTATTCCACAACATATTAAATCAGCAAAACATTTATGATGTATGTGCTATGGGTGGAATAGACTGGCCTTTGGGTTTTGGTTTTGGGGGCAAAAAGTCTTAGATATTACAATGGCTTTTGGCTCTACAATGTTCACTCCTACTAACAACATAAAGAGATGTATAACATCTGTGGCATTAAAATTTCATGAAGATGCAATTAGTTAAAAAGTGTCTGTAAATGCTTCTTAGGAGGTTGACAATGAAAAAAAGATTGAAAAACACTGTGATAGACCATAGATAATCTTGTGGGTGTCTAAAAGAACTGATTAATATACAATACTTAGTATATATAAGCATTACTTGTGTGAAAACAATTATTATTAATTAGGTATATTCAGCACTATAGTAGGTACTAGGAAATATAAAGATGAGTAGGATATAGTCCTTGACTAGGATAAGCATAGAGAGAGGGAATCAGAATAAAAGATTTTTTTCCTAAGAATTTTAGAGTGAATGGAAGAATAAAGATAAATCCAAGCTTGAAATGCAGGAAGAAAAAACAAGTGGAATTTTTGTTTTAGCAATATCAGTGAAAACTTCAGAGGAAATCAAATGGAGGAGGAGAGGTTGGAAATATAGCCTATTCTGCTACAACATGTGTTTCTCTAACTCAAATTAACTCATGAGACCTGAAAATAGGGGGGAAATGTCAGTATTACGCAAAAGTCTTTTCTTCTTAAAATCCTTGCTACTCAAAATATGTTCCTTGGACCAGCAGCATCAGCATACCCTGGGAGCTAACAAGATTTGCAGACTCTCAAGCCCACTCTAGATTACTGAGTCAGAATCTTCATATTTACAAGATCCCTAAGTTATTCCTCTACACGTTAAACTTTGAGAACACTGGTTTAAGGTTTCCGAGGCAAATGGAGGCAGATTAGTGAGTATGAAATTATATCCTACAGTAAGGGAGGAAAAAGCCCTCGTGTTAGCTACTGCTCTAGAGTTTGATGAATTTTTAGAAAATTTAAAACTGCCTGCATAAGTGGCTCACTTTTTAGAGAATGTGTTTCCTTCTTAGGTCATGGCAGGTGGTCCTGCCTACAGTACCCACCTCCATTTGCTAAGAGGGTAGATTTCAGGGGCTCTCAGCACACACACACACACACACACACAACGGTAACTATGTGAGACAATGAAATGTTAATTAGCTTGACTTTAGTAATCATTTCACTACGTATATGTACATCAAATCATCATGATGTAGACCTTATAACCTAAATTTTTGTTAAAAAAAGCAACCCCTCTGACTTAGAATTCCCTTCCCATCTATATCATTGTCTCAGTTCCCACAAACCCTATTCTCATTTATGAAAGCATTTCCTCTGTGTGTGTGTGTGTACTTTTAATATCTGCTATGATGGCAGCATCCAGCCACACTGAGCTGCTGCCAAGGGTGGTCCAAATGAGCTTCCTTGGTATCTATTACTATTGTTGTTATCATTTTTATTACAAATTGCATAGATTTGGGGACTGTCTTCTTAATCTTATTTTTCAAAAGCCTTGTTGTTTTTAGGGCATTGTTTTGCATAACGTGAGTTTTTTCAAAAACATATGGGTCCCATTATAGTCAGCTGTGGGCTTGGGTTGAGGTTGAGGGATATGGGAAAACAACAAGAGCTCAGGAGGGGACCTTGGCTTTAAAAACTGTAGAACATCCTCCTCTTCTAAGACAGCTGGAGGTGGGGAGAGATGAAGGTGGACACGAGTTTGGAAGTAAAGAGGAAGAAGGTAAGGGCCTTTATTTTCTCAAAGAATCTGTTGCTTGATGGGATTGACAAGAGTGACTAGAGATCTTGAGAAAACTGGTAGAAGTTTTGCAACAGCTGCTGTGGGGAATGAGAGAAAGAGCTGAGAAGAGGCAAGTAAAAATATTGTTGAGTAGCTTTGAGTGCTTCCCTGAGCTTGGAAGATGTGTTTTTGTAACGACACCAATTAGTTTTGTAATTTTCTTTTATATCTTGGAAACATATTAACAGGAGCCAAAGGAAACTACCTGGAAACTCAGTGCACAGGACTTGGCAAGTTGAATGAAACATAAGGATAAGAGTGTTGAGCTATTTATACTTGTAGTTGAATTGACTTTCTGGACATGCCAGATAGGAAAGAAAGTATAGCTAGAAGGGCACAAGGCATTAAAAGTGCCAAGGAGAGCAAACATTGTCAGGCTAAAGTATGGGGAAAACATAAGATTGGGATGGAGTGAGATGACGTAGCTTTCAAGACTGCAGTGGGATGGGGCTGGCCCGGTAGCCCAGTGGTTAAGTTCCCACGTTCCGCTTCTGTGGCCCGGGGTTCGCTGGTTTGGATCCCAGGTGCGAACATGGCACACTAGTCAAGCCATGCTGTGGCAGGCTTCCCACATATAAAGTAGAGGAAGATGGGCACGGATGTTAGCTCAGGGCTAATCTTCCTCAAAAAAAAAAAAAAAACAAACATTGCAGTGGGGAACATGTCCAGGCAATGATGAGGACCAGAGCCAGCTGAGTGTTTAACAGAGACAAGAGACTTCATGTGTGCTCGTTGAAGGGCAACAGAAGAGGGAGATTCTGGAGTATGCAGATTCAGGAAGTTTCACTGAGTAGTGACATGTGCATTGGGCCCTCTTTTAACAATGATTTGCATTTTATGTGAAAAATAATATGCTTTAGTTCATTTGAACCAATGATGTTAACTTTTAGATGGAAGTAGATGAAACTGTCACTTTTATAGGTGAAAATGATGACTTAATGACAAGTTCATCTGGTTCAACCAAATAAGTTGAATAAGAGTATCGGCAACTAGCAGCCTGTGAGTGTTTTCTCTTGGCCAGAAACTGGCATCTTGGCTCTTTCCAGCTTGCCAGGCATCTGCCTTCCATGGAAACAGCACGTGATTGATTAATATCTGGCTGTGAAGAACTGGAAAATTAAAACCTAAAAATATGCCAAAAGAAAACATTTATTACCGTTGTCCTGTGTTCAAATTTCTGTAGACACTGTACTGAGCATAGTTACGTGGATTATCTAATTTAACGTTCACAACAATTGTATAAAGGAGAAACTCCTCTATTCACCATTTTACAGGAAATAGGCACAGAGAGGCTAGGTCACTTGTCCAAGGTCACACACAGCTGATAATTAGGGGAGTCAGGATTTGAACCGAGGGACTCTGGCTCCAAGGCTTGGACACTTAAGCTGGATACAAAACTGCTTGTTGGAAGCACTGCAAAATATGTGTTTTAACCAAAATTCCTACCTGATGGTCCATATTCACTTTCGTTTTTTCCAAGTACAAAGTTGGGGGTGAGATGAATGTATTCTCCTTTCTCTCCACAGGCAGTGAACTGCTTGGTGTATGGTTCATCCTTACCTGGGAGGGTAGGTGGTGCAACTAAAACATCAGCCTGAGAATGTTTAAAAAGATTTTTAAACGATCAGAAATAGAAATGATAGCATTTAGTCAGAACAACTCTGAAACGACCAGTTTGCTGTAAAACTGAGGCGCAGCAAAAATTATAATTTTTAAGAGAAACTTTTTGACTCACGTGTTCATAGCTTTCACGTTTTGGCCTCTCATATTTAGAGTTTTCCTTCCAATTCTCAGGAATTAATATTGAAACATTTTTGAAAAAGAATCTTTTTTCTGTGGCTTCAAACAGGTAAGTAGACGCTGCAGTCACCATGTCCTATTGTTAAAGGAAACACATGTGAGGATGGCGAAGTGACAGTGAAGTAAATGAACAAGTGTTCGTCATAGGCATTTCCCAACTTAAGAGTGGATAGAAAAAGCAACTTACTAATGAGCAAGGTCTCTGCCTCACAATTCACTTGGCCACCTCAGTCCAAAATTATAGCTTCATTCTGCACATTAAAGGTTGAATCTTCCATAATCCTTCATCAAAAGGCAAATGCTCGTGTTTGGTGTTAAGAGAAATTGTATAAAATGATAAAGGCATAGACTTTAGGGTCATCTGCTTGGTTCCAATACTGGCATCAGCACTTTCTGGCTGATAGGGCTTCGCCAGTTTACGTAACGCTCTGAAGCCCAGTTCCCTCATCTCTTAAATGGAGTATTGCAATCTATCTTTAAGGTTGGCATAAATATGAAATGAGTTGTATGGTACTCTTCACATAGGCAGTCACAAACTGGTTGATGTCATTACTGTTTATAAGTCGTAGTAGAGAACAGCCTTAGCTGATGCAAGCTAAGGAGAACATTCTGTAGGGACTGGTCATAGGAGAGGATTTTCATTATACTCCCACTGTGCAGGAGAGGCAGCTGGGTTGGGATCCTAGAAGGTGGGGTGACGGAAAATTCATAGGAGAGGCAGAGCTTTTTGATCCTAGGCAGAGCTTATTGCTCTGCCAACAAGCTGAAAATAATATCACCTTATACTGTTCAATATCCTGAATCCAAAGATGCAATGATTAATGAGAAATAGTCCCTCCCTAGAGCTTACTATCTAGATGGGGAAATAGATGGGTGAAAAGGTCTTATGGTAGATGATCAAACCCACTGAATATTTGGGGGACCCTGGATGCTAGATGACGGTGTCATCCTCTTCATCTCACTGGCAACATCCCAGTCAAGAGTGTTGTTTCCTTCAAGGCAGGCTCCAGTCCTCCAGGGTGCTTCCTGACCTAACATAAGCCCATCATAGAGCTGTTCTATTTCAGGAGTTCCAGAGCTCTCTACCCTGTGTTCTTGAAGAGAGTTCAGCGTGCTGACTGTAATGTACTGAGGAGATCAGCAAACTGATTGGGTTCAGAGCCATGGGATCAATCAGAAGCCAGAGTGCAGAGAACTGAAGGCCCAGAGGACTGGCTAGGAGTCAGGAAAAGGCCTTCAGAGAGCTCCTAATCTAGATAGGAGGTTACTTCATCACTGGCCTAGAGCAGATGAAAGAATTCTCTACCTGTTCCCTAGGGATGCCTCTCCCCTTTTTTTTGTTTTGGGGTATTTATGTATCAACCAGTTACCTTCTGCTTGAAGTGATGGCCCCTTCTGTGGCTATGATATAAAAGCATATGTGGTTGTTTGAATTGTGCTACTGATTGGAGAATAGTGTGGCTGCACACAATTGTGTGGCTTGTGTTTTGTACAACTCTGAGGTATTCCATTTACTTTGCTGTCTCCGTAGCTCTGCACAACCCACTTAGGTATTAGAATGTCTTCAGATCATGGAGGGATTTCATTGACCCTAAATCAAATGGCTGTGATCTCCTAGGATATATTAGGGGGACGACTGACGCTTCTCACAGGCTTTCCAAGCAGAATTCCTGTCATATTCTTTCTAAATTTCTTCTCAGAATTCTTGTAATATCCTAGCTTGATCAAAGAAGATTAAGACATCAATGTTTCCAAAAATAAGTAGGGACACATGAATAAAAGGAATAAGAAAAGTTGGCAAGTGACATTGCAGGTCATAAATTAATAGTCAATTCAGCATAAACTTATTATGATCAGATAGTACCTCAGGAGTAGGGTTATGTCCAGAAATTTGCTTCCTGGTTAGAAAAATGTGTGATTTCTGTCATCTTATACAAGGCCGAATGCAAACCCACGTCTGTCAATCTTGAAAGCCCACATGCTGGATCTCAGTTTTATTGTGCTACTAAATATGACCTTGGAAAAATCATTTAACTTCTCCAACCCCATTTTCCTCTTCTGTAGAATACAGATGAGAATGTTTCACAAGATGGCCTAACAATATAAATGCAAGCACCTTGCAGAGGGCTGGGAGAGTGTTAGGAGATGTGTAATCTAGGCGTGTCCACTAACAGTTGAATGTTTGCTTGTAATGTCCCACAGAGGACTGTCCTAACAGTCACTGTTCCTCTACAAATAATCCTTCCAAATACTGATTTAAGAGGTTCAAAATATTTTGAAACTGATCAGCTGTCCCTGAACACTTAAAAAGCCATCTTTTAGGGTCAGCTATATTAACTGCTGTTCAAGCCTGTGTTCCTCGGTAAAGGAAGCTTTGCCTTTCCCTAGGTATCAGTAAGTGAATACCACTGTGCTGCCAGAGTTTACACAGAATGAGTGCTAAATGGCAGCCACAGAAGCACCTGCTCACCACTGAGGTCATGCCCATCAGCTTCTGGTGGATAATAACACCCATGGGAGGGCTAAAGCGGTGAGCCTAAGACACAGTAGTGGAGGAAGGAATTAGTAACTGTCAGGGACGGGGGACCTAATTCACATGGCTGTAACACCAATCTCTTTCTTACATGGAATGTGAGAGGTGGAAGAAACTGTAGAAATCGGAGTCCTTGGTTCAGTCCTGGAGACTCTCTTCTCCATCTGCACTTCCTAGTGAACTCCTTTATTCTCATGGCTTCCAATCTCGCCCACACACGGATGACTCCCAAATTTTCATCTCCCCCCAGATTTTTCCCCTGATGTCTAATAACCATTCTCAAAGTCAAAATGTTCAAAACTAACTGCTGATCTCTCAACTGCCGAATTTTCTTCATATAACAGTTTTTGCCTTCTCAATTACTGAAAATTCCATCCTTCCAAGTGGTCAGGCCAAAACCCTTGAAGTTGTCTGTGACTTCTATCTTTCTCTCCTCCCACCTCTACCCCCCGCACATCTAAACCATGAGCAAATTCGTCTATGCTACCCTCCGAATATGCTCAGAATCACCCTCTTTAGTGATCTCTACCACAATAGCCCTGTTGCTAGTCACCATCACTTCTGACCTGCGACAGCTTCCTACCCAGTGTCCTTCTGCACCTCTCTGCTGCAACAGATCCTATACAGGATGAGCAGAAGTGGAAACCCTCTCCAGAGTTTCCTCAACACTGCCTTCAGAGTGATCCCCGAATATGCAGGAGACAGCACACCCCTCCTCTGCTCAGAATCCTTTCATGGATTCCCATGGCACTCAGAGTAAAAGCCCCAAAAGTCTTTCCAGTGCTCTGGGCCCTGCCACCTCTCCAACTTCAGCCCACTCCGCCCTTCCTCCTGCTCATTCGCAGTTGTGTCCTTGGTCTCATCAAGCATGCTCTCACCTCCATGCCTCTGCGCCTGCCGTTCCCTCCCCAGAGTTTTCAGTGGGCTCTTCCCTCACTCATCTCAGGTCTCTGCTCAGATGTCACAGCAACAGTGAGGCCTTCCCTGAGTACCCGACATGAAACAGTAACCCACATTCTCCCCTACCCCAGCCCCACCAACGCTCCCTATCCCCCTTGGCTGATTTATTTTACTCCACAGCAACTTACTACCATCTGACCTGCTACACAGTTACATGTTTCTATTATCTACAGCGGCTGAAAAGAGTGTACACTGCACGAGGGCAGGGGCTTTTTGTTCACTCTTGTCTCCCCCTGACATGCTATAAACATTCAATAAATCATTGCTTAAAAATGGACAAGTTCAACTGCTTATATACTGAGGAAGACACTGAGGATCAGGGAGGCCCTGTTCCCTGTCTTGGGTCTTATGGTGAGAGAGGGTAGAACCTCATCTAGAACCTGCAATTCCCACTGACATTCTAGCATTGTCTTCACTGCACCACATGGCTTTTAAGCTCCCTGGACCATTCAGAATTTTCTATAATAATTAACTATTAACTTCTTGTCTTTTCCACAATTTTAACAGAAGTAATCTCATTTCTTCCTTACCTTTATCTGTTCTATTATTCTTCCATCTTCTGGCACAGCAGGGTCTATAGCAATGATAACACCTTCGTAGCCGTTGTTATTCAGCTGAACGAGGGAAGTATCGGACCCCTGCAGAAGCTGGAGGACTAAGAGAAAAACCACACTTCTGAATAACCCCATTGTTGCTCTGAATTGTCCTGAGCCCAATGTCGGTTTGTTCAAGAGGCTTTTCTTTCACCACCTCTGTCTCTCTCTATATATACACTCCTAAACGTTATCATTGTCGGCTGCTGTGGGACGTTGAGCGTATAAAGGTTATTGTTATATACACGGAAAACGTTTGACTTTAGTGTACGCAATTGTTTTATTGTATGTTACTGTAAAAGTGACTGAAGCACAGAAGACGTCAAATCTTTTTATGAAATACCTTACACATCTTTACTTGGGAATTCTTTTCTATTCTTTCTAATTTCAGCTAATTTCCTAAAGGTAGACATATTCTTTTATTCTCTGTAGAGCGTAATGTGAAAATTAATAAAATTTCATAATGAAATGAACAGAAACAGTAATGTTAATGTTGTTCTTCAGTATTACAAAGAAATTTAACTATTACTTAGGTTATTTACCAAGGGTTTAAATAATGGAAGAGGATGTAAGATTATTAAATATAAGTAACACCAAATTAGATAAGATGGCTTTGAAACCCAAATTAATAATTTTAAATACTTTGATTAAAAAAGATTTGATGAAGTTATTAGACTAAATTTTAAAAAAAATCCTGCCCAAATAAGAGTGTTTTTATACATATATGATGCTTGTTTTTATACAAACATATCAAAAATGTCTGGTAGCGTGTTAGTACTGAAGCAGAGTGAATAATATTCATACTTAACATCTATTCAGTGCTTACCAGGGCAAAGATTCTCTCACTTAATCCTCACTGCAACTGTTAAGGTAAGATTGAATATTATCTTCATTTTATGCATGGGGAAACTGAGGCACACGGTTTCAGTAACTTGCCAAGATCACGTAGTTAGTAAATGTCAGAGTCAGGATATCAACCCAACATTCTTACTCTGAGCCCACATATTTATGTTTTATGAGGCAAATAGTAAGATTTAAAAGAAAGGAGAACAGGGGCTGGGTTAGGAGTTGTGATGATGAGTCAAGAGTGTCTAGTCCTAAAGCAAAAGGAGCCAGTACCCCAAACCCAAAAAGAGAACTGAAAATAGAATAGCACAACTTGTCACATTCTAAGATAGAGGCTTTATCATACGTGCCCAGATTCTGCCCTCTTAGGCTGCCTCGCACACCCTCCTTCCAGCCCTCAAGTAAATTACAGGATAACTGTACATTCATGGAATTAATATATTTTTCAAGATACAGCATGGAGCTGTTACACTGGCAACCCCAGCAGGACCGTGATTACCTGGAGTGGGTGGGCCTGGGTGTTATCAAATGCATCCTAGGCAGTCTTGTCCTGGTTGCCTCGCTGACCTTGCTTCCTATGCCCTCTGCCTCTCCCTAAACTCCAGCTTGGGGGCTTCAAACAAACCAAGAGTGCTCCCATCCCATAGACTTGGTGCTCAGGAAAGTGGTTTTGGCTGAGGGATTGACTGAGTTAGTGAAGATTATCATTTTAAGGACCTATCACAACCCTTAAACAGGAACTTGTCCAAGCCCTTTGAAATGTTGGAGAAACCTGGGGACTCAGATCCTCTCCAGTGTCTGGGGAGTATCTAGGTTATTTTGAGGAGATGCCATTGCTCCCTCAGTAAAATCAGGAAGCTCATGGTTGTGAGGTTAGAAGAGAGATCTTTCCTCTTTGCCAGAGGAGTTAGGAAAAGCTCCCTTCAAGCACTGGGCACATGCAGCCCCATGAAAATAGACGAATATTTATAACAGTCCCCATCTACTTGTTCCTGGGGGCACAGAAAGGAGTGACGCTTCGTGGAGCCTGAAAAAGGACCTTCGGAATTAGTGACAAATGTATGCCCTTGGCTGGTTTTCCATCTATCTCCCTTGCTGAGTGTGTAATACTCTTCCTAAAGAGAGAAGTGGGAGCTGCCGTGGTGTCTCAGAGCCATCCTTGTCCATAACTAGTCTGCCTCTTACAAGGACCACTGTCTCCATCACCTCAACCTCAGGTAGACAGTCTGGACAGACACTGGCTGGTCACAAATCAGAAAGGACTGTGCTAAGTGGGTCCAAATCAAATCCTGCTCATGGAAACAGGCTCACACAGGGCACTCAAAATTATTGGGTTTCCTTGTCTACTACAGAAGGAGGGGCTTTGAAAAAATCCAGCTGTTATCCAACATACCTAACTTATGATTTCACCAATATTACTGTTATAATGATACCACTTTTTTTTTTAATTTTCTCAATGAGTTGATTGAAGATACATAAAGAAAATAGTAGACTAGGTAGATGAACATGGCAACAATCCTGAAGTTGGTGTGTGCATGCATGAGGTTAGGAAATCATGTGTATGGGAGCTCATATAATTATCTAATTCACTTTAAAGTATTAAATACAAATTAGTAATATGGATTAGCTATAACTTAAGAATTCACTTATTGCTGAACATTCATAGGTATTTCAGTTTCCAGTTGGGGATTTCATAACGTGACAGAAAGTGCTCTCCCATACCTTCACTAGCCCCAGAAATTTTAACATTTAAAAATTAGTTTTGTACCTTTGGTTATTATTTTTGGTGGTGCTCATTATCTTATTACTTCTTCTTTTATCATTAGTCATTACTTTCACTAATTTTTACATTTACACTGTACTTCTTTTCGTAGCTTCTCAAGGAGATTGCTAGCTAAATTATGTTTATTTATTTATTTTGTTGTTTAGGAATAAATGCTAAAACAAGTGCATTGAATACCATTTTGCCCATGTCCCACAAGTTTTACTAAATCATGTTCCAGTCTAGACAATCCATTTTGTTCCATTGATGTATTTGACATTTATTACCTCATGCTTGGAATTTTAATTTTGATTTTTATTTCCTCTGTAATTGTACACTAGATTGGGGATATTTGTAAAATTTAATGCTGAGCCTGTTTTGCTTAAATCCTCCCAGTGTCCTTAAATATCATAGAGTAATTTCAGATTTGATTATGTTAATCTTTATTTCACTTTTTATAAGATCTCTATGCTAATATATGCAATATTGCAAAACTACTAAATATGTTTTTTCACAAATTAGTATGCATTGTTTCTGCATAAAACCTTATGTACAAAACGTTTATTAAACATCAAAGTTTTTGTTAAGTTTTTTCTTCAGATCGTTAACCCCAAAAGCAAAGTAGTTGGTAAAATTTGTTTAGTAATTGATTCCAGTGGGTAACAGGTTCTGTTACGTAGTATTCACAGTTTAGGTGGGCATTTAGGATCTTAGGAGAACCTACCTGTTCTCTGTTAATAATTCCTCATCCTCCTCTCTTTCTGTCTCACACAGATATTTTGTTGGCTGTCATATGTCATGGTGGATTCACATTTGAATGAGTAACACTGTTTTCCAAGAGACATAAAGGGAACAAGTTTGTCCTTTTCCATGTTAAATTTATCATTGGAAGGAGAAGTTCCTTATGTTCCTCACAAGGAGAATGAATATGCCAAGGTAAGAAAATTAGATATTAATTTTATGTTCTTTTTTCCTTTTAACATCACATCCCAGATTTTCCTCTTCTCTGGGAATTTAGCTGAACAACATTGAATTCTCCAGGGAGAGTCAGACTTATGATTACCAGGGCGACAGAGAAGTGTCCTGTCATAGGACTTTTAAATCATGGTCAGTGACATGCTAAGAGAGTAATAGCCAGTTTCTTTCTTTATGAGAGGTGAATTGGATTATTTTTATAGAGGCAGGCATATGGTCTATAATTTGACTTTTTATTTCCTGGAAGGAATGATATCTGTAAATGTTTCATTTAAAAAAATGAAAAGAGCTTCTTTATGAATTGCAAGACTGAATTACTCACCCTTATATGATTTTCTGAAAGCAACGCTGAATTTCTGTTATTAGGAGGTATTCACAGAATGTAGGGTATAAAATAGCTTGGAATTCATCATGTGAGACTTAGTTTCTTCTCCTTCTCGTTTGGATCTCTGTCCACAGTGTGTGTGTCCTGTTCTAGATTCCTTGCACTAAGCATACATAGGTCAGGGTCCTGTCCTACCTTCTAGAGGCAGGTCTGGAAAGCAGTCTCTCTTTCCCCTGCTGCTAGTGTCCAATTTGTGTGAGGTTCTGATTCCCTCTGTACTGAGGCGGAAAAGTATCTGCTTTGCAGACTAGGTTTTGGGGATGGTGGAGGGAGTATGTTTCTGAGTTCTAGATTTGGAGAGCAGCATCAGAAATCCCAATTGTGGCTTCAGGTCCAGTCACATTTATTAGTCCAACTTCACCATCGATATAGCCCAAATTGATGGTCTGACTCCTACGTCTATTTCCAAGTCAATTCCTCACTCTGAATCTAAAATGCCTGTTTTTCCTTGTTTTTGTCATTTTAAAGCCCAGTACATCAAATAGGGAGCAATTTGAAATCATGTTCTTGGACATTCTTGGGACATGACACCATCAAGGGGTTCTTTTTGGCCCTTTTTCTAGTGTCCTTTTTGCTTTAAACAGAAAGTTTGTCTGAAGAATTTTGGCCCAGGAGTGAGTACGTACAGATTCATCTATTCACGTGATCTCTATAACCCATTCTTCATGAATACAGGGAATCCTACAAGGATTAGGGAGAACTAATGTTTACTGAGTCCCCGCGTGAGATGCTCTGATTGTTACTTCGCTTTAACTCATTTAGTTTTCATAATCACTCTTCAAGACCGGTACTATCATCCCCTGACTATATATGGTGAAATAGACACCAGAGATGTTAGGTAAATTGTCCAAGTTCACGTTGTCTGGAGAAGGGAGAGTGTAGGATTTGAACCTGTATCTGTCTCTACATCCTGCCATGGGCGGCCGTGTTTTGCCTGGTTGGTTACACCTTGGTAGTGGACATTCTTGGTGCTCTGCCCCAATCCCCTCCTATCCCTTCTACTCTTCCTGTATGCTCCTTCTCCCTGGGTCAGGGTGCTTTTGCTTCCAATGGCCCACACCAGCAACTCTTCTCTGGAGGATGGCTCACAGGCTACTGGAACTGCTTTGCCCATTTGTGCAGAGAGCTAGAGGGTGCTTCCATCCTCCCAGGTTGTCTTTAGCCAATGACTGATAGGTGCAGGGATATGAAATCTCTGTGCCTTTGCTTGTGTTGAGACAAGTCCCGAGGTGTAAGTTATACACTCGAGATCCCTGTGGGATCAGCCTGATGCCCCCTCTGTGGGACTTTGCCTGTAATCAACACCGCACTTGACTCCATTTTCCCTGTCCTGCTTCCCCTCCTCCCACACCTTTTCTCCTTGAGAACTTCGTAGTATACAAATCCTTGTCTCAGGGTCAGCTTGTGGTGAACTCAGCCTGAGATAGGGTGTCATATCTTAACTTCTCAAATAATATTTATTAAACACTTAATATATCCTAAGCACTATGTGACATTCTTTAAACCTATTAACTCATTTAATCCACACAACAACCCTATGAGTAGACACCATTTCTGATTTTACAACTGAGAAAACTGAGCCTTGATAACTTGCTCAAAGTCACACACCAGTAGTGTCAGAAGCAAGCTGAAACCCTGGTCTGACTCCCAAGCCATATTCATAACCCCTATGCCGTACTCCTCAAGGACACATCATTTCCCCTGAGAAGGAAGCCAACTCATAGTAGGTCAAGTCCTCCATCTGTGGAAGAATTCTACAAACAACAGATGAAAGTTCCAGTTCAAAAATCAAATTTTCACATATTGTACAATTTTCTTTTTGTAATAAAAATTTCTGTAATTTGGGAGAATGAGAAAGTTTGTCTGGGCATAACATATTATATAACATGCCATATAGTCTTTACAGTGGTCCTTTGAATATTTTATGGAGTATTTACTTTGTGTTAAACTCAGACGATAAAAAGGGCTGGCCCTTAAAAAATCCCCTATTTAGTGAAGGAGACTGACCTATGATGAGTGCTGTAATAAACATATATATGGCAGTAAAGAGTAAGGAGCTAGAAATTCTGAGTCAGGTCTAGAGGTGGAGTTAGGAATCACATTTCAGCTGAGTCTCTAAAGAATGGATAGGATTTTAAGGTTTTACTTTGTCTTATTTTAATTTAATTCAGCTATACTTTACTTTTATTTTATTTGTTTATTTATCTTATTTTATTATTTCATGAAGGAAGAGCACATCCCAGCGTTATGTTTGAAATAGAGGCCAAGGTCACAGAGGTAGAAAATGATCTTGACTTCTAGTTAAAATTCTGACACAAAGACCTAGATCCTGCTGCGCTTGCGCTGGTGGGCAGGATAGCAGCGCTCCTTTCTCTGATTGATTGGTAGAGTGGCTGAGTCACTGTTGTCTTTAAATGACAGAGAACTTTTTCCAATTATAATATTCACTTCCAAACAGTGATTGTTTATATTCATAGTTTCGTTAAACACATGACTCTAAAATCGAGGTTTCAATTTTTCAAATGTTTCTAATCTGGAGATGAGAACTTGGAGATGTTAATGGCAGCCCTGGATAAAGGAGAGTGATTTCCAAACTGTGGATTAAATTTCTCCAGAGCACTCAAATTTGTTGAGATGGGCATTCAAATCCATATGCATACACGCATTCCTTTCCAAGTCACAGGTACTAGAGCTCTTATCCTGTGGGGCAGCAATGAGACAGTCGTTGAGAATATAAGGGTTTGGAGTTGTGCTGTGTGAGTTCAGACCCCAGCTTTGTCATTAAGTAGGTGAACACGGTTAAGCTACTGAACCTCTCTGTGCTTCAATTTTGTCATTAGTAGAGTGAGGACAATAATAAACTTGCCTCAAAGAATAGTCGTGTATTAAAAGAATTAAATATATGCATACATATGGGACACTAGAACACTGTGTGACACATGGTAAGTGCTCAGTAAATACCAGTTATTATCATGTATGTGAATTGCGAAAGCAGATCATTCACATTTTTTGACAATAATAATAATAATCTTTACTGGATTATTTCTGGAAAAGCTGGGGATCACTAGTCTACAGTAGATCATTGCTTATTGAAAGAAGCTTATCTCAGTGGATTACCTAGGTCCTTAGTTCTTCCTCTCACTCGCTTTCCTGCCAGCTTTTTTGTCCATACTTCATATATTGGTACCTCTAGCCTATATGTATTCATTACAAGTGTTTTCAGTTGTAAAACCGAATTATTTGTGGCCTAACCAAATATGGATTTATTTCCTTACAAGGCAGTCCAGGCATTAAGCAGCAGCTTAATGATGGCATCAAGGACACAGGATCTTTCTATATTTCTTCTCTACTAACCTTAGATTGGTGGCTTTTTACTCCTGATCATACGCAGCTGCTACAGCTAGAGGCCCTGTATCCATGCTGTAAACAGAGGAATGCGCTGGCCCCAACAATCTTTGCTCTTTTATCAGGAGAGCAAAAGTTTGCCAAGAGCCCCAGAGATTTCAATTTCCGCCTAATTTGCCAGACCTTCTGATTGTTGACCTCATGCATTCAAAGTGTAGACTTGGACCACCTGCATTGGCCATCTGGTAGCTTGTTAGAAATACTGTCTCAGACCTACTGAATCAGAATCTGCATTTTAACAAGATTCCCAGGGGATGCATATGCACATTAAAATTTGAGAAGGACTAGTGTTCATCATATTGACCATAGTTGACATATTTTGACTGTGTGCGTCTGATGTGGATGCAAATGCATTCTTATTAATCACCTCTCTGAAAAGGTACAATAGGCCTATGATGGCAGCCCTGGCACCCACATAATCCTTCATGCTTAACCTAGTTTCTTTGCTAGACATTTATGCCTTTGCATCTCCTTGGTAGACGTGGCCTTGGTTCTTGGTACAAAGTCCACTTGTGCCATTAATGTCTTGTTATGGCTCTCTGAAATTTCTTGTATAACTTGCTCAGATGCTTCTCTTGTTCCTGGCTGATCCTTCTCACCTGGGGTAGGGATGGTTGGGAGCAGAGGTTCCTCTTTCAGTGAACTACTTGCCCAACTAATTGTTGGTTGGGCTGCTTGCTTTTCTTCCTTCTGCCTATATGTGCTTCAAATTAATCAAGTTCAAAGTTATTATTGAGGTTCTTATATAGTGAAATATGTTGCTTTGTGTATTTGGTTTTCCCTCTAGATAGAGTGCAAAAATTTAACTCTTTCCTGCACACAAGAGATATTTTTATTTAGGAGGTTGTCAAAAAACAGATCAATTTTAATTTTCTTTTAGGCAAAGAGTCTCTCACATGAGTCAATAAAAAATCTGTTCCATTCCTTTTTAAGAGAAAATTTGGGGAGGACAGTGATTAAAGGAAATATATCTGTAACTTCATAAAGTTATAATGACAATAGCATAATACAAAATGTTTTAAAATTTGCCCCTAGATTTTAAAAATGCAGTTGGTAAATAGTATGCTTCTTCATTAACATGCTATTGACTCTTGGATAGCGTTGCCTGGAAAGCTGGATAAATGGAATGAAGGTGTAAACAGAATAGGGTCAAAATGAACTATACAATTAAACAGAGAATGAATAAATAAATAAATAGTGAATTTTGCATAGTAACCACAAATCTCCAGTATGTCAGCACGTCCATATCACCATGCATAAATGAAGAGAATATTATCCTGTGGGAAGTGTCCCTCATTCATATGATTTCAAAGACATTTTCTTTCAGTTTAGGACTCAGGAGTAGTATGAGATTTAGAGAGGATCTAGAGTGACCAGAAAGATACACGCTGGACAAAAGGCCCAGGAACTTCACAATGAGCTACGACTTCACACGCATTGGGATGGCCATTATCAAAAACACAGAAAATCACTATTGGTGAGGATGTGGAGAAATTGGAACCCTGTGCATTGCTGGTGGGAATGTAAAAGGGTGTAGCTGCTGTTGAAAGCAGTATAGTGGCTTCTGAAAAAAATCAAGCATAGAATTATCATGTGATCCAGCAATTCCACTCCTGGGTGTATACCTCAAGGAACTGAAAGCGGGGACTTGAGCAGTATATGTACACCCATGTTCATAACAGCATGAGTCACAACAGCCAAAAATGGAAGCAACCCAAGTGTCCACTAACGGAAGAATGGAGAAAGAAAATGTAGTGAATACATACAACAGAATGAGATTATTCAACTTTGAAAAGGGAAGAAATTCTGACACATGCTACAACATGGATGAACCTTGAAACAATTATGCTAATTGAAATAAGCCGGTCACAAAAGGACAAACGCAGTATGAGTCCACTTACATGAGGTACCTAGAGTAGGCAAATTCATAGATTCAGGAAGTAAAACGGTGGTTCCATGGGCTGGGAGGAGGGGGGAATGGGAATTGTTGTTTAATGGGTATGGAGTTTCAGTTTAGGAAGAACAAAAAGTCCTGGATATGGTTGGCGGTGATAGTTGCACAACAATGTGAATGTGCTTAATAATGGGACTGAATTGTACACCTAAAAGTGGTTAAAATCATAAATTTGCAGTTATGTATATTTTATCAAAATTTTAAAAAATCAGGAACTTAAAAGGTTGAAGGTTTAACGTTTTTCTCTTATCTCAGATGTTTAAGTTAACAAGGTTAGCACTTACCACAGTGTTCTTTTCTTTATTACGTTGCTTGACTGAAGCTGGGGTTGCCAATAGGTCAACGAGTATTTGTTGAGTCCCTGCTGACTATGAACCAGGCACTGTGGTAGGTCTGAGGGATACAAAAACAAATCAAATATAGTCCTTTGGTTTAATGAAGTCACAGATTAGCATGGGAGACAGACAAGGAGATCGATGAGTGCGATTTAGTGCAGTGCAATATATGACAGAAATATATATGACACTG
>NW_025799305.1:0-2997 GCF_021613505.1 Equus quagga
GCTTGTCAGAGGGTAGTGTGGTCAAAGAGCAGAAAAATATTTAATGCCACATTCTACAATTATATTTTTCATGCCTGGTTGACCTGAGTTTCCAAGACTGGGCAGTCATTGTCACTTAGCCAAGGTGGGATGTTCCAAAGCCCTGCTCCCATATAGCTTCATTTGAACAGAAATTCCCTGCAGCAGGTGGACAAAATAGAGAGTCATGTGTACGTTCCCCCAGGGACTGCTGATTGCAGATTCTATGGTTTTAAAACAGAAGCTATTTCTTCCTTTCTGCACATTTTTATTTTCTTTGTACATTTTTTCTAATCTCCCATAAGTCTTTGATCTAGGAACACTTCTAATTATGCTCTAAATTACGTAATTATTTGCAGGTAATTAGAGAAATTTACCCCCAAATAGATGGATCTGAAATAGTGCTGCTGACCGATGGGGAGGATAACTCTGCAGGCAGTTGCCTGGATGAAGTGAAACAAAGTGGGGCCATCATTCATTTCATTGCTTTGGGACCATCTGCTGATCAAGCAGTCATAGAGATGAGCACCACAACAGGTAAGAGGTGACATATAGATATTCTAGACCGTTGATAGCAATGCACAAGTGTAGAGGCTGACGATCAGCAACTTCTCTCAAGCTCTTGCTCTGCAGGCACTGTGCCTGGAGCCTGGGACCAGAGTTAAATCAGACCTGATGTCTATTCTCAAGGGGCTCACAGTCCAGCTGGCTGGAGAGACAAATAAAACTATTAATCACATAGCATAATCAGATAACTGTCCTCCACGACAAAAGGAATATACAGGAATAAAGCACGATGTGAGCAGAGGAAGCCATTAATTCTCGCAGGGCTGTACAGAGTCAGGACGGAGGCATGAGAGATGAGGTGACTTCTGAGCTGGGCCCTGTGCAAGGTGTTGAATTTCTCTGGAAGGAAAAGGGGTCATCAGATCATGAGCAAAAAGACCATGTTGGGACGATAATGCCAGGCACGTGGAGGGATAGTGGGAAACCCATGAGACCAGAGCAGAGGCTGTGGGGCGGGGGCACGGGATTAACAGAAGCTCAAACTGAAAAGGTCTAAATAACAACAGAGTTTCTAGATAAACATTTACTCTGGTAGCTGTCATCTTAGATACACAGATGTGAGATGAAAAAGAGCTACATGTTTTCAGTGACTTCTTAAACATAGAAAATACATAATTTTTAAATTATGAACATCAATGATTGTGTTGGGTTGGTTCTAATGTTACCAAATATATACCTGCTTTTTAATGCTTAGATGTACAAACTCTCATCATTTCAAACTGCTTTCACAGCCAGTATAAAATTTATTTTTATCACAAGTATCCCCCCCAAAAATACTGCTCTTTTGAACTTGTCTCTCTTACTTACCATTTTTCTGTCTCCTCACTGCCAGCTATTGTCAGGATAACTCAATATAGTGGCATTTAACCTTTCTGATTCTGATCTACTCTGGCTGGAAAATTGGAAAGCCAATGTGGTTAGAACTATTTCTTACATACAAGTGATTAATTCCCCTTAAGGGGTATGTGAAGTCTCTGAGCTTTAATACAATGACTTATAACATCATTTTTAATATTCTATGGTTATTTGATGAGTTTCAGCCAGCTAACGTTTCTTTAAGTGAGGTACCTCTTTATGACATTTTGAAGTTAACATTTCAGAGTTAATCTTTACACCTATATGCTTTTAGTCTATTTTAATAATCCATACTGAAACTATGATTTTGTTACCCTATTATCTTATTAATCACTAAAATGTGACAAGTACTTATTATCTAGAAAGCAACCTAGTTAATGTATTTACATTTTAGGAGGAAGCCATCTTTTTGCTACAGATGAAGCTGCGAACAACGGCCTCATTGATGCTTTCTCGGCCCTCGTGTCAGGAAATGCTGATCTCTCCCAGCAGTCTCTTCAGGTCAGAGCTCCCACGCTTCAGGTCTTTCAGTTTGCACTTAGCCATAAGCAAGGAAATAATTTGGGTGTTCTAAGTTCTACATTTTTCTCAAAGTAAATTTTTAATTAAAATCAAAACTTCAGCCTGAAATAGAAATTATTCTTTAGATATGACCAAATTAAGTAGTGAAATAGCAAACACTTTTTCTTTTTCTTTTCCCATGGGGTTTGGTTAAGGGATAACATCAAAACTTAAAGATGTTAAATTAGCCACCAAAAATAGACTTTCCAATAATTGCATCCATCGTTCTGTGAATACATTAAGACAAACTCATGCTTCCAAGATTTTCTCACCCTTCGCTGCTGTGAAATTGATTTAAAGTAGACAAATGAACTCAAGTAGCTGGTTTAAAAATGGAAGAAATGTATCTTGGAAATAAATTTATCAGGAGAAAGACAGTGAATGATCATTGCATATCTACAAGCCTAGGGCTTTTCTTACTTCTTCAACAACTTCTTTCACTGATTTTTATTTTACTACATCTCTTCTGAACTCCTTTTCTCATTTGTGTTTCAAGAACAACACCATTTTTGGTTACTTTCATTCAAAACCTTGGAGTGCGCTTTGATTCTTTTTTGTTTGTATCCTATGTAAAATGACAGCACAGCCTGTTTCCTTCAAAATATTTTTAGAAAATTCTATTTCTGTCTGTATCCATTCCCACCAAGACTATATCACATCACTTTATGCCAACACTTCCATCTTCCATCTTCCAGCTCATCAAATCACTGCCTATGTTAAAATTTGCCATGATCACCTAAATAAAACTATTTTCTTCTACTCTTCAATAATAAGAAGCACGGAAGTTACAGAACGCAGGGTTAGAATAACACAGGCAGACTAGTTGGTCTGAAGATCTGGTTTGTAGCTTTACCCTACAAACAGATTAAAAATTGGTCTGAGGTCTAGCTTGGCAGTGTATGGAGAATAAGCTGAAGGAGAATAAAGCCCACTTTTGAGGTTTTTAATCGGGTTGACTGGGAGAATGATCATGCTACCATCTAAAAATGACAAGGA
>NW_025799306.1:0-2997 GCF_021613505.1 Equus quagga
TCCTTGTCATTTTTAGATGGTAGCATGATCATTCTCCCAGTCAACCCGATTAAAAACCTCAAAAGTGGGCTTTATTCTCCTTCAGCTTATTCTCCATACACTGCCAAGCTAGACCTCAGACCAATTTTTAATCTGTTTGTAGGGTAAAGCTACAAACCAGATCTTCAGACCAACTAGTCTGCCTGTGTTATTCTAACCCTGCGTTCTGTAACTTCCGTGCTTCTTATTATTGAAGAGTAGAAGAAAATAGTTTTATTTAGGTGATCATGGCAAATTTTAACATAGGCAGTGATTTGATGAGCTGGAAGATGGAAGATGGAAGTGTTGGCATAAAGTGATGTGATATAGTCTTGGTGGGAATGGATACAGACAGAAATAGAATTTTCTAAAAATATTTTGAAGGAAACAGGCTGTGCTGTCATTTTACATAGGATACAAACAAAAAAGAATCAAAGCGCACTCCAAGGTTTTGAATGAAAGTAACCAAAAATGGTGTTGTTCTTGAAACACAAATGAGAAAAGGAGTTCAGAAGAGATGTAGTAAAATAAAAATCAGTGAAAGAAGTTGTTGAAGAAGTAAGAAAAGCCCTAGGCTTGTAGATATGCAATGATCATTCACTGTCTTTCTCCTGATAAATTTATTTCCAAGATACATTTCTTCCATTTTTAAACCAGCTACTTGAGTTCATTTGTCTACTTTAAATCAATTTCACAGCAGCGAAGGGTGAGAAAATCTTGGAAGCATGAGTTTGTCTTAATGTATTCACAGAACGATGGATGCAATTATTGGAAAGTCTATTTTTGGTGGCTAATTTAACATCTTTAAGTTTTGATGTTATCCCTTAACCAAACCCCATGGGAAAAGAAAAAGAAAAAGTGTTTGCTATTTCACTACTTAATTTGGTCATATCTAAAGAATAATTTCTATTTCAGGCTGAAGTTTTGATTTTAATTAAAAATTTACTTTGAGAAAAATGTAGAACTTAGAACACCCAAATTATTTCCTTGCTTATGGCTAAGTGCAAACTGAAAGACCTGAAGCGTGGGAGCTCTGACCTGAAGAGACTGCTGGGAGAGATCAGCATTTCCTGACACGAGGGCCGAGAAAGCATCAATGAGGCCGTTGTTCGCAGCTTCATCTGTAGCAAAAAGATGGCTTCCTCCTAAAATGTAAATACATTAACTAGGTTGCTTTCTAGATAATAAGTACTTGTCACATTTTAGTGATTAATAAGATAATAGGGTAACAAAATCATAGTTTCAGTATGGATTATTAAAATAGACTAAAAGCATATAGGTGTAAAGATTAACTCTGAAATGTTAACTTCAAAATGTCATAAAGAGGTACCTCACTTAAAGAAACGTTAGCTGGCTGAAACTCATCAAATAACCATAGAATATTAAAAATGATGTTATAAGTCATTGTATTAAAGCTCAGAGACTTCACATACCCCTTAAGGGGAATTAATCACTTGTATGTAAGAAATAGTTCTAACCACATTGGCTTTCCAATTTTCCAGCCAGAGTAGATCAGAATCAGAAAGGTTAAATGCCACTATATTGAGTTATCCTGACAATAGCTGGCAGTGAGGAGACAGAAAAATGGTAAGTAAGAGAGACAAGTTCAAAAGAGCAGTATTTTTGGGGGGGATACTTGTGATAAAAATAAATTTTATACTGGCTGTGAAAGCAGTTTGAAATGATGAGAGTTTGTACATCTAAGCATTAAAAAGCAGGTATATATTTGGTAACATTAGAACCAACCCAACACAATCATTGATGTTCATAATTTAAAAATTATGTATTTTCTATGTTTAAGAAGTCACTGAAAACATGTAGCTCTTTTTCATCTCACATCTGTGTATCTAAGATGACAGCTACCAGAGTAAATGTTTATCTAGAAACTCTGTTGTTATTTAGACCTTTTCAGTTTGAGCTTCTGTTAATCCCGTGCCCCCGCCCCACAGCCTCTGCTCTGGTCTCATGGGTTTCCCACTATCCCTCCACGTGCCTGGCATTATCGTCCCAACATGGTCTTTTTGCTCATGATCTGATGACCCCTTTTCCTTCCAGAGAAATTCAACACCTTGCACAGGGCCCAGCTCAGAAGTCACCTCATCTCTCATGCCTCCGTCCTGACTCTGTACAGCCCTGCGAGAATTAATGGCTTCCTCTGCTCACATCGTGCTTTATTCCTGTATATTCCTTTTGTCGTGGAGGACAGTTATCTGATTATGCTATGTGATTAATAGTTTTATTTGTCTCTCCAGCCAGCTGGACTGTGAGCCCCTTGAGAATAGACATCAGGTCTGATTTAACTCTGGTCCCAGGCTCCAGGCACAGTGCCTGCAGAGCAAGAGCTTGAGAGAAGTTGCTGATCGTCAGCCTCTACACTTGTGCATTGCTATCAACGGTCTAGAATATCTATATGTCACCTCTTACCTGTTGTGGTGCTCATCTCTATGACTGCTTGATCAGCAGATGGTCCCAAAGCAATGAAATGAATGATGGCCCCACTTTGTTTCACTTCATCCAGGCAACTGCCTGCAGAGTTATCCTCCCCATCGGTCAGCAGCACTATTTCAGATCCATCTATTTGGGGGTAAATTTCTCTAATTACCTGCAAATAATTACATAATTTAGAGCATAATTAGAAGTGTTCCTAGATCAAAGACTTATGGGAGATTAGAAAAAATGTACGGAGAAAACAAAAATGTGCAGAAAGGAAGAAATAGCTTCTGTTTTAAAACCATAGAATCTGCAATCAGCAGTCCCTGGGGGAACGTACACATGACTCTCTATTTTGTCCACCTGCTGCAGGGAATTTCTGTTCAAATGAAGCTATATGGGAGCAGGGCTGTGGAAAATCCCACCTTGGCTAAGTGACAATGACTGCCCAGTCTTGGAAACTCAGGTCAACCAGGCATGAAAAATATAATTGTAGAATGTGGCATTAAATATTTTTCTGCTCTTTGACCACACTACCCTCTGACAAGC
>NW_025799307.1:0-24111 GCF_021613505.1 Equus quagga
CAGTGTCATATATATTTCTGTCATATATTGCACTGCACTAAATCGCAATCATCGATCTCCTTGTCTGTCTCCCATGCTAATCTGTGACTTCATTAAACCAAAGGACTATATTTGATTTGTTTTTGTATCCCTCAGACCTACCACAGTGCCTGGTTCATAGTCAGCAGGGACTCAACAAATACTCGTTGACCTATTGGCAACCCCAGCTTCAGTCAAGCAACGTAATAAAGAAAAGAACACTGTGGTAAGTGCTAACCTTGTTAACTTAAACATCTGAGATAAGAGAAAAACGTTAAACCTTCAACCTTTTAAGTTCCTGATTTTTTAAAATTTTGATAAAATATACATAACTGCAAATTTATGATTTTAACCACTTTTAGGTGTACAATTCAGTCCCATTATTAAGCACATTCACATTGTTGTGCAACTATCACCGCCAACCATATCCAGGACTTTTTGTTCTTCCTAAACTGAAACTCCATACCCATTAAACAACAATTCCCATTCCCCCCTCCTCCCAGCCCATGGAACCACCGTTTTACTTCCTGAATCTATGAATTTGCCTACTCTAGGTACCTCATGTAAGTGGACTCATACTGCGTTTGTCCTTTTGTGACCGGCTTATTTCAATTAGCATAATTGTTTCAAGGTTCATCCATGTTGTAGCATGTGTCAGAATTTCTTCCCTTTTCAAAGCTGAATAATCTCATTCTGTTGTATGTATTCACTACATTTTCTTTCTCCATTCTTCCGTTAGTGGACACTTGGGTTGCTTCCATTTTTGGCTGTTGTGACTCATGCTGTTATGAACATGGGTGTACATATACTGCTCAAGTCCCCGCTTTCAGTTCCTTGAGGTATACACCCAGGAGTGGAATTGCTGGATCACATGATAATTCTATGCTTGATTTTTTTCAGAAGCCACTATACTGCTTTCAACAGCAGCTACACCCTTTTACATTCCCACCAGCAATGCACAGGGTTCCAATTTCTCCACATCCTCACCAATAGTGATTTTCTGTGTTTTTGATAATGGCCATCCCAATGCGTGTGAAGTCGTAGCTCATTGTGAAGTTCCTGGGCCTTTTGTCCAGCGTGTATCTTTCTGGTCACTCTAGATCCTCTCTAAATCTCATACTACTCCTGAGTCCTAAACTGAAAGAAAATGTCTTTGAAATCATATGAATGAGGGACACTTCCCACAGGATAATATTCTCTTCATTTATGCATGGTGATATGGAGGTGCTGACATACTGGAGATTTGTGGTTACTATGCAAAATTCACTATTTATTTATTTATTCATTCTCTGTTTAATTGTATAGTTCATTTTGACCCTATTCTGTTTACACCTTCATTCCATTTATCCAGCTTTCCAGGCAACGCTATCCAAGAGTCAATAGCATGTTAATGAAGAAGCATACTATTTACCAACTGCATTTTTAAAATCTAGGGGCAAATTTTAAAACATTTTGTATTATGCTATTGTCATTATAACTTTATGAAGTTACAGATATATTTCCTTTAATCACTGTCCTCCCCAAATTTTCTCTTAAAAAGGAATGGAACAGATTTTTTATTGACTCATGTGAGAGACTCTTTGCCTAAAAGAAAATTAAAATTGATCTGTTTTTTGACAACCTCCTAAATAAAAATATCTCTTGTGTGCAGGAAAGAGTTAAATTTTTGCACTCTATCTAGAGGGAAAACCAAATACACAAAGCAACATATTTCACTATATAAGAACCTCAATAATAACTTTGAACTTGATTAATTTGAAGCACATATAGGCAGAAGGAAGAAAAGCAAGCAGCCCAACCAACAATTAGTTGGGCAAGTAGTTCACTGAAAGAGGAACCTCTGCTCCCAACCATCCCTACCCCAGGTGAGAAGGATCAGCCAGGAACAAGAGAAGCATCTGAGCAAGTTATACAAGAAATTTCAGAGAGCCATAACAAGACATTAATGGCACAAGTGGACTTTGTACCAAGAACCAAGGCCACGTCTACCAAGGAGATGCAAAGGCATAAATGTCTAGCAAAGAAACTAGGTTAAGCATGAAGGATTATGTGGGTGCCAGGGCTGCCATCATAAGCCTATTGTACCTTTTCAGAGAGGTGATTAATAAGAATGCATTTGCATCCACATCAGACGCACACAGTCAAAATATGTCAACTATGGTCAATATGATGAACACTAGTCCTTCTCAAATTTTAATGTGCATATGCATCCCCTGGGAATCTTGTTAAAATGCAGATTCTGATTCAGTAGGTCTGAGACAGTATTTCTAACAAGCTACCAGATGGCCAATGCAGGTGGTCCAAGTCTACACTTTGAATGCATGAGGTCAACAATCAGAAGGTCTGGCAAATTAGGCGGAAATTGAAATCTCTGGGGCTCTTGGCAAACTTTTGCTCTCCTGATAAAAGAGCAAAGATTGTTGGGGCCAGCGCATTCCTCTGTTTACAGCATGGATACAGGGCCTCTAGCTGTAGCAGCTGCGTATGATCAGGAGTAAAAAGCCACCAATCTAAGGTTAGTAGAGAAGAAATATAGAAAGATCCTGTGTCCTTGATGCCATCATTAAGCTGCTGCTTAATGCCTGGACTGCCTTGTAAGGAAATAAATCCATATTTGGTTAGGCCACAAATAATTCGGTTTTACAACTGAAAACACTTGTAATGAATACATATAGGCTAGAGGTACCAATATATGAAGTATGGACAAAAAAGCTGGCAGGAAAGCGAGTGAGAGGAAGAACTAAGGACCTAGGTAATCCACTGAGATAAGCTTCTTTCAATAAGCAATGATCTACTGTAGACTAGTGATCCCCAGCTTTTCCAGAAATAATCCAGTAAAGATTATTATTATTATTGTCAAAAAATGTGAATGATCTGCTTTCGCAATTCACATACATGATAATAACTGGTATTTACTGAGCACTTACCATGTGTCACACAGTGTTCTAGTGTCCCATATGTATGCATATATTTAATTCTTTTAATACACGACTATTCTTTGAGGCAAGTTTATTATTGTCCTCACTCTACTAATGACAAAATTGAAGCACAGAGAGGTTCAGTAGCTTAACCGTGTTCACCTACTTAATGACAAAGCTGGGGTCTGAACTCACACAGCACAACTCCAAACCCTTATATTCTCAACGACTGTCTCATTGCTGCCCCACAGGATAAGAGCTCTAGTACCTGTGACTTGGAAAGGAATGCGTGTATGCATATGGATTTGAATGCCCATCTCAACAAATTTGAGTGCTCTGGAGAAATTTAATCCACAGTTTGGAAATCACTCTCCTTTATCCAGGGCTGCCATTAACATCTCCAAGTTCTCATCTCCAGATTAGAAACATTTGAAAAATTGAAACCTCGATTTTAGAGTCATGTGTTTAACGAAACTATGAATATAAACAATCACTGTTTGGAAGTGAATATTATAATTGGAAAAAGTTCTCTGTCATTTAAAGACAACAGTGACTCAGCCACTCTACCAATCAATCAGAGAAAGGAGCGCTGCTATCCTGCCCACCAGCGCAAGCGCAGCAGGATCTAGGTCTTTGTGTCAGAATTTTAACTAGAAGTCAAGATCATTTTCTACCTCTGTGACCTTGGCCTCTATTTCAAACATAACGCTGGGATGTGCTCTTCCTTCATGAAATAATAAAATAAGATAAATAAACAAATAAAATAAAAGTAAAGTATAGCTGAATTAAATTAAAATAAGACAAAGTAAAACCTTAAAATCCTATCCATTCTTTAGAGACTCAGCTGAAATGTGATTCCTAACTCCACCTCTAGACCTGACTCAGAATTTCTAGCTCCTTACTCTTTACTGCCATATATATGTTTATTACAGCACTCATCATAGGTCAGTCTCCTTCACTAAATAGGGGATTTTTTAAGGGCCAGCCCTTTTTATCGTCTGAGTTTAACACAAAGTAAATACTCCATAAAATATTCAAAGGACCACTGTAAAGACTATATGGCATGTTATATAATATGTTATGCCCAGACAAACTTTCTCATTCTCCCAAATTACAGAAATTTTTATTACAAAAAGAAAATTGTACAATATGTGAAAATTTGATTTTTGAACTGGAACTTTCATCTGTTGTTTGTAGAATTCTTCCACAGATGGAGGACTTGACCTACTATGAGTTGGCTTCCTTCTCAGGGGAAATGATGTGTCCTTGAGGAGTACGGCATAGGGGTTATGAATATGGCTTGGGAGTCAGACCAGGGTTTCAGCTTGCTTCTGACACTACTGGTGTGTGACTTTGAGCAAGTTATCAAGGCTCAGTTTTCTCAGTTGTAAAATCAGAAATGGTGTCTACTCATAGGGTTGTTGTGTGGATTAAATGAGTTAATAGGTTTAAAGAATGTCACATAGTGCTTAGGATATATTAAGTGTTTAATAAATATTATTTGAGAAGTTAAGATATGACACCCTATCTCAGGCTGAGTTCACCACAAGCTGACCCTGAGACAAGGATTTGTATACTACGAAGTTCTCAAGGAGAAAAGGTGTGGGAGGAGGGGAAGCAGGACAGGGAAAATGGAGTCAAGTGCGGTGTTGATTACAGGCAAAGTCCCACAGAGGGGGCATCAGGCTGATCCCACAGGGATCTCGAGTGTATAACTTACACCTCGGGACTTGTCTCAACACAAGCAAAGGCACAGAGATTTCATATCCCTGCACCTATCAGTCATTGGCTAAAGACAACCTGGGAGGATGGAAGCACCCTCTAGCTCTCTGCACAAATGGGCAAAGCAGTTCCAGTAGCCTGTGAGCCATCGTCCAGAGAAGAGTTGCTGGTGTGGGCCAGTGGAAGCAAAAGCACCCTGACCCGGGGAGAAGGAGCATACAGGAAGAGTAGAAGGGATAGGAGGGGATTGGGGCAGAGCACCGAGAATGTCCACTACCAAGGTGTAACCAACCAGGCAAAACACGGCCGCCCACAGCAGGATGAAGAGACAGACACAGGTTCAAATCCTATGTCCTCCCTTCTCCAGACAACGTGAACCTGGACAATTTACCTAACATCTCTGGTGTCTATTTCACCATATATAGTCAGGGGATGATAGTACCGGTCTTGAAGAGTGATTATGAAAACTAAATGAGTTAAAGCGAAGTAACAATCAGAGCATCTCACGCGGGGACTCAGTAAACATTAGTTCTCCCTAATCCTTGTAGGATTCCCTGTATTCATGAAGAATGGGTTATAGAGATCACGTGAATAGATGAATCTGTACGTACTCACTCCTGGGCCAAAATTCTTCAGACAAACTTTCTGTTTAAAGCAAAAAGGACACTAGAAAAAGGGCCAAAAAGAACCCCTTGATGGTGTCATGTCCCAAGAATGTCCAAGAACATGATTTCAAATTGCTCCCTATTTGATGTACTGGGCTTTAAAATGACAAAAACAAGGAAAAACAGGCATTTTAGATTCAGAGTGAGGAATTGACTTGGAAATAGACGTAGGAGTCAGACCATCAATTTGGGCTATATCGATGGTGAAGTTGGACTAATAAATGTGACTGGACCTGAAGCCACAATTGGGATTTCTGATGCTGCTCTCCAAATCTAGAACTCAGAAACATACTCCCTCCACCATCCCCAAAACCTAGTCTGCAAAGCAGATACTTTTCCGCCTCAGTACAGAGGGAATCAGAACCTCACACAAATTGGACACTAGCAGCAGGGGAAAGAGAGACTGCTTTCCAGACCTGCCTCTAGAAGGCAGGACAGGACCCTGACCTATGTATGCTTAGTGCAAGGAATCTAGAACAGGACACACACACTGTGGACAGAGATCCAAACGAGAAGGAGAAGAAACTAAGTCTCACATGATGAATTCCAAGCTATTTTATACCCTACATTCTGTGAATACCTCCTAATAACAGAAATTCAGCGTTGCTTTCAGAAAATCATATAAGGGTGAGTAATTCAGTCTTGCAATTCATAAAGAAGCTCTTTTCATTTTTTTAAATGAAACATTTACAGATATCATTCCTTCCAGGAAATAAAAAGTCAAATTATAGACCATATGCCTGCCTCTATAAAAATAATCCAATTCACCTCTCATAAAGAAAGAAACTGGCTATTACTCTCTTAGCATGTCACTGACCATGATTTAAAAGTCCTATGACAGGACACTTCTCTGTCGCCCTGGTAATCATAAGTCTGACTCTCCCTGGAGAATTCAATGTTGTTCAGCTAAATTCCCAGAGAAGAGGAAAATCTGTGATGTGATGTTAAAAGGAAAAAAGAACATAAAATTAATATCTAATTTTCTTACCTTGGCATATTCATTCTCCTTGTGAGGAACATAAGGAACTTCTCCTTCCAATGATAAATTTAACATGGAAAAGGACAAACTTGTTCCCTTTATGTCTCTTGGAAAACAGTGTTACTCATTCAAATGTGAATCCACCATGACATATGACAGCCAACAAAATATCTGTGTGAGACAGAAAGAGAGGAGGATGAGGAATTATTAACAGAGAACAGGTAGGTTCTCCTAAGATCCTAAATGCCCACCTAAACTGTGAATACTACGTAATAGAACCTGTTACCCACTGGAATCAATTACTAAACAAATTTTACCAACTACTTTGCTTTTGGGGTTAACGATCTGAAGAAAAAACTTAACAAAAACTTTGATGTTTAATAAACGTTTTGTACATAAGGTTTTATGCAGAAACAATGCATACTAATTTGTGAAAAAACATATTTAGTAGTTTTGCAATATTGCATATATTAGCATAGAGATCTTATAAAAAGTGAAATAAAGATTAACATAATCAAATCTGAAATTACTCTATGATATTTAAGGACACTGGGAGGATTTAAGCAAAACAGGCTCAGCATTAAATTTTACAAATATCCCCAATCTAGTGTACAATTACAGAGGAAATAAAAATCAAAATTAAAATTCCAAGCATGAGGTAATAAATGTCAAATACATCAATGGAACAAAATGGATTGTCTAGACTGGAACATGATTTAGTAAAACTTGTGGGACATGGGCAAAATGGTATTCAATGCACTTGTTTTAGCATTTATTCCTAAACAACAAAATAAATAAATAAACATAATTTAGCTAGCAATCTCCTTGAGAAGCTACGAAAAGAAGTACAGTGTAAATGTAAAAATTAGTGAAAGTAATGACTAATGATAAAAGAAGAAGTAATAAGATAATGAGCACCACCAAAAATAATAACCAAAGGTACAAAACTAATTTTTAAATGTTAAAATTTCTGGGGCTAGTGAAGGTATGGGAGAGCACTTTCTGTCACGTTATGAAATCCCCAACTGGAAACTGAAATACCTATGAATGTTCAGCAATAAGTGAATTCTTAAGTTATAGCTAATCCATATTACTAATTTGTATTTAATACTTTAAAGTGAATTAGATAATTATATGAGCTCCCATACACATGATTTCCTAACCTCATGCATGCACACACCAACTTCAGGATTGTTGCCATGTTCATCTACCTAGTCTACTATTTTCTTTATGTATCTTCAATCAACTCATTGAGAAAATTAAAAAAAAAAGTGGTATCATTATAACAGTAATATTGGTGAAATCATAAGTTAGGTATGTTGGATAACAGCTGGATTTTTTCAAAGCCCCTCCTTCTGTAGTAGACAAGGAAACCCAATAATTTTGAGTGCCCTGTGTGAGCCTGTTTCCATGAGCAGGATTTGATTTGGACCCACTTAGCACAGTCCTTTCTGATTTGTGACCAGCCAGTGTCTGTCCAGACTGTCTACCTGAGGTTGAGGTGATGGAGACAGTGGTCCTTGTAAGAGGCAGACTAGTTATGGACAGGGATGGCTCTGAGACACCACGGCAGCTCCCACTTCTCTCTTTAGGAAGAGTATTACACACTCAGCAAGGGAGATAGATGGAAAACCAGCCAAGGGCATACATTTGTCACTAATTCCGAAGGTCCTTTTTCAGGCTCCACGAAGCGTCACTCCTTTCTGTGCCCCCAGGAACAAGTAGATGGGGACTGTTATAAATATTCGTCTATTTTCATGGGGCTGCATGTGCCCAGTGCTTGAAGGGAGCTTTTCCTAACTCCTCTGGCAAAGAGGAAAGATCTCTCTTCTAACCTCACAACCATGAGCTTCCTGATTTTACTGAGGGAGCAATGGCATCTCCTCAAAATAACCTAGATACTCCCCAGACACTGGAGAGGATCTGAGTCCCCAGGTTTCTCCAACATTTCAAAGGGCTTGGACAAGTTCCTGTTTAAGGGTTGTGATAGGTCCTTAAAATGATAATCTTCACTAACTCAGTCAATCCCTCAGCCAAAACCACTTTCCTGAGCACCAAGTCTATGGGATGGGAGCACTCTTGGTTTGTTTGAAGCCCCCAAGCTGGAGTTTAGGGAGAGGCAGAGGGCATAGGAAGCAAGGTCAGCGAGGCAACCAGGACAAGACTGCCTAGGATGCATTTGATAACACCCAGGCCCACCCACTCCAGGTAATCACGGTCCTGCTGGGGTTGCCAGTGTAACAGCTCCATGCTGTATCTTGAAAAATATATTAATTCCATGAATGTACAGTTATCCTGTAATTTACTTGAGGGCTGGAAGGAGGGTGTGCGAGGCAGCCTAAGAGGGCAGAATCTGGGCACGTATGATAAAGCCTCTATCTTAGAATGTGACAAGTTGTGCTATTCTATTTTCAGTTCTCTTTTTGGGTTTGGGGTACTGGCTCCTTTTGCTTTAGGACTAGACACTCTTGACTCATCATCACAACTCCTAACCCAGCCCCTGTTCTCCTTTCTTTTAAATCTTACTATTTGCCTCATAAAACATAAATATGTGGGCTCAGAGTAAGAATGTTGGGTTGATATCCTGACTCTGACATTTACTAACTACGTGATCTTGGCAAGTTACTGAAACCGTGTGCCTCAGTTTCCCCATGCATAAAATGAAGATAATATTCAATCTTACCTTAACAGTTGCAGTGAGGATTAAGTGAGAGAATCTTTGCCCTGGTAAGCACTGAATAGATGTTAAGTATGAATATTATTCACTCTGCTTCAGTACTAACACGCTACCAGACATTTTTGATATGTTTGTATAAAAACAAGCATCATATATGTATAAAAACACTCTTATTTGGGCAGGATTTTTTTTTAAATTTAGTCTAATAACTTCATCAAATCTTTTTTAATCAAAGTATTTAAAATTATTAATTTGGGTTTCAAAGCCATCTTATCTAATTTGGTGTTACTTATATTTAATAATCTTACATCCTCTTCCATTATTTAAACCCTTGGTAAATAACCTAAGTAATAGTTAAATTTCTTTGTAATACTGAAGAACAACATTAACATTACTGTTTCTGTTCATTTCATTATGAAATTTTATTAATTTTCACATTACGCTCTACAGAGAATAAAAGAATATGTCTACCTTTAGGAAATTAGCTGAAATTAGAAAGAATAGAAAAGAATTCCCAAGTAAAGATGTGTAAGGTATTTCATAAAAAGATTTGACGTCTTCTGTGCTTCAGTCACTTTTACAGTAACATACAATAAAACAATTGCGTACACTAAAGTCAAACGTTTTCCGTGTATATAACAATAACCTTTATACGCTCAACGTCCCACAGCAGCCGACAATGATAACGTTTAGGAGTGTATAGAGAGAGAGAGAGAGGTGGTGAAAGAAAAGCCTCTTGAACAAACCGACATTGGGCTCAGGACAATTCAGAGCAACAATGGGGTTATTCAGAAGTGTGGTTTTTCTCTTAGTCCTCCAGCTTCTGCAGGGGTCCGATACTTCCCTCGTTCAGCTGAATAACAACGGCTACGAAGGTGTTATCATTGCTATAGACCCTGCTGTGCCAGAAGATGGAAGAATAATAGAACAGATAAAGGTAAGGAAGAAATGAGATTACTTCTGTTAAAATTGTGGAAAAGACAAGAAGTTAATAGTTAATTATTATAGAAAATTCTGAATGGTCCAGGGAGCTTAAAAGCCATGTGGTGCAGTGAAGACAATGCTAGAATGTCAGTGGGAATTGCAGGTTCTAGATGAGGTTCTACCCTCTCTCACCATAAGACCCAAGACAGGGAACAGGGCCTCCCTGATCCTCAGTGTCTTCCTCAGTATATAAGCAGTTGAACTTGTCCATTTTTAAGCAATGATTTATTGAATGTTTATAGCATGTCAGGGGGAGACAAGAGTGAACAAAAAGCCCCTGCCCTCGTGCAGTGTACACTCTTTTCAGCCGCTGTAGATAATAGAAACATGTAACTGTGTAGCAGGTCAGATGGTAGTAAGTTGCTGTGGAGTAAAATAAATCAGCCAAGGGGGATAGGGAGCGTTGGTGGGGCTGGGGTAGGGGAGAATGTGGGTTACTGTTTCATGTCGGGTACTCAGGGAAGGCCTCACTGTTGCTGTGACATCTGAGCAGAGACCTGAGATGAGTGAGGGAAGAGCCCACTGAAAACTCTGGGGAGGGAACGGCAGGCGCAGAGGCATGGAGGTGAGAGCATGCTTGATGAGACCAAGGACACAACTGCGAATGAGCAGGAGGAAGGGCGGAGTGGGCTGAAGTTGGAGAGGTGGCAGGGCCCAGAGCACTGGAAAGACTTTTGGGGCTTTTACTCTGAGTGCCATGGGAATCCATGAAAGGATTCTGAGCAGAGGAGGGGTGTGCTGTCTCCTGCATATTCGGGGATCACTCTGAAGGCAGTGTTGAGGAAACTCTGGAGAGGGTTTCCACTTCTGCTCATCCTGTATAGGATCTGTTGCAGCAGAGAGGTGCAGAAGGACACTGGGTAGGAAGCTGTCGCAGGTCAGAAGTGATGGTGACTAGCAACAGGGCTATTGTGGTAGAGATCACTAAAGAGGGTGATTCTGAGCATATTCGGAGGGTAGCATAGACGAATTTGCTCATGGTTTAGATGTGCGGGGGGTAGAGGTGGGAGGAGAGAAAGATAGAAGTCACAGACAACTTCAAGGGTTTTGGCCTGACCACTTGGAAGGATGGAATTTTCAGTAATTGAGAAGGCAAACACTGTTATATGAAGAAAATTCGGCAGTTGAGAGATCAGCAGTTAGTTTTGAACATTTTGACTTTGAGAATGGTTATTAGACATCAGGGGAAAAATCTGGGGGGAGATGAAAATTTGGGAGTCATCCGTGTGTGGACGAGATTGGAAGCCATGAGAATAAAGGAGTTCACTAGGAAGTGCAGATGGAGAAGAGAGTCTCCAGGACTGAACCAAGGCTCCGATTTCTACAGTTTCTTCCACCTCTCACATTCCATGTAAGAAAGAGATTGGTGTTACAGCCATGTGAATTAGGTCCCCCGTCCCTGACAGTTACTAATTCCTTCCTCCACTACTGTGTCTTAGGCTCACCGCTTTAGCCCTCCCATGGGTGTTATTATCCACCAGAAGCTGATGGGCATGACCTCAGTGGTGAGCAGGTGCTTCTGTGGCTGCCATTTAGCACTCATTCTGTGTAAACTCTGGCAGCACAGTGGTATTCACTTACTGATACCTAGGGAAAGGCAAAGCTTCCTTTACCGAGGAACACAGGCTTGAATAGCAGTTAATATAGCTGACCCTAAAAGATGGCTTTTTAAGTGTTCAGGGACAGCTGATCAGTTTCAAAATATTTTGAACCTCTTAAATCAGTATTTGGAAGGATTATTTGTAGAGGAACAGTGACTGTTAGGACAGTCCTCTGTGGGACATTACAAGCAAACATTCAACTGTTAGTGGACACGCCTAGATTACACATCTCCTAACACTCTCCCAGCCCTCTGCAAGGTGCTTGCATTTATATTGTTAGGCCATCTTGTGAAACATTCTCATCTGTATTCTACAGAAGAGGAAAATGGGGTTGGAGAAGTTAAATGATTTTTCCAAGGTCATATTTAGTAGCACAATAAAACTGAGATCCAGCATGTGGGCTTTCAAGATTGACAGACGTGGGTTTGCATTCGGCCTTGTATAAGATGACAGAAATCACACATTTTTCTAACCAGGAAGCAAATTTCTGGACATAACCCTACTCCTGAGGTACTATCTGATCATAATAAGTTTATGCTGAATTGACTATTAATTTATGACCTGCAATGTCACTTGCCAACTTTTCTTATTCCTTTTATTCATGTGTCCCTACTTATTTTTGGAAACATTGATGTCTTAATCTTCTTTGATCAAGCTAGGATATTACAAGAATTCTGAGAAGAAATTTAGAAAGAATATGACAGGAATTCTGCTTGGAAAGCCTGTGAGAAGCGTCAGTCGTCCCCCTAATATATCCTAGGAGATCACAGCCATTTGATTTAGGGTCAATGAAATCCCTCCATGATCTGAAGACATTCTAATACCTAAGTGGGTTGTGCAGAGCTACGGAGACAGCAAAGTAAATGGAATACCTCAGAGTTGTACAAAACACAAGCCACACAATTGTGTGCAGCCACACTATTCTCCAATCAGTAGCACAATTCAAACAACCACATATGCTTTTATATCATAGCCACAGAAGGGGCCATCACTTCAAGCAGAAGGTAACTGGTTGATACATAAATACCCCAAAACAAAAAAAAGGGGAGAGGCATCCCTAGGGAACAGGTAGAGAATTCTTTCATCTGCTCTAGGCCAGTGATGAAGTAACCTCCTATCTAGATTAGGAGCTCTCTGAAGGCCTTTTCCTGACTCCTAGCCAGTCCTCTGGGCCTTCAGTTCTCTGCACTCTGGCTTCTGATTGATCCCATGGCTCTGAACCCAATCAGTTTGCTGATCTCCTCAGTACATTACAGTCAGCACGCTGAACTCTCTTCAAGAACACAGGGTAGAGAGCTCTGGAACTCCTGAAATAGAACAGCTCTATGATGGGCTTATGTTAGGTCAGGAAGCACCCTGGAGGACTGGAGCCTGCCTTGAAGGAAACAACACTCTTGACTGGGATGTTGCCAGTGAGATGAAGAGGATGACACCGTCATCTAGCATCCAGGGTCCCCCAAATATTCAGTGGGTTTGATCATCTACCATAAGACCTTTTCACCCATCTATTTCCCCATCTAGATAGTAAGCTCTAGGGAGGGACTATTTCTCATTAATCATTGCATCTTTGGATTCAGGATATTGAACAGTATAAGGTGATATTATTTTCAGCTTGTTGGCAGAGCAATAAGCTCTGCCTAGGATCAAAAAGCTCTGCCTCTCCTATGAATTTTCCGTCACCCCACCTTCTAGGATCCCAACCCAGCTGCCTCTCCTGCACAGTGGGAGTATAATGAAAATCCTCTCCTATGACCAGTCCCTACAGAATGTTCTCCTTAGCTTGCATCAGCTAAGGCTGTTCTCTACTACGACTTATAAACAGTAATGACATCAACCAGTTTGTGACTGCCTATGTGAAGAGTACCATACAACTCATTTCATATTTATGCCAACCTTAAAGATAGATTGCAATACTCCATTTAAGAGATGAGGGAACTGGGCTTCAGAGCGTTATGTAAACTGGCGAAGCCCTATCAGCCAGAAAGTGCTGATGCCAGTATTGGAACCAAGCAGATGACCCTAAAGTCTATGCCTTTATCATTTTATACAATTTCTCTTAACACCAAACACGAGCATTTGCCTTTTGATGAAGGATTATGGAAGATTCAACCTTTAATGTGCAGAATGAAGCTATAATTTTGGACTGAGGTGGCCAAGTGAATTGTGAGGCAGAGCCCTTGCTCATTAGTAAGTTGCTTTTTCTATCCACTCTTAAGTTGGGAAATGCCTATGACGAACACTTGTTCATTTACTTCACTGTCACTTCTCCATCCTCACATGTGTTTCCTTTAACAATAGGACATGGTGACTGCAGCGTCTACTTACCTGTTTGAAGCCACAGAAAAAAGATTCTTTTTCAAAAATGTTTCAATATTAATTCCTGAGAATTGGAAGGAAAACTCTAAATATGAGAGGCCAAAACGTGAAAGCTATGAACACGTGAGTCAAAAAGTTTCTCTTAAAAATTATAATTTTTGCTGCGCCTCAGTTTTACAGCAAACTGGTCGTTTCAGAGTTGTTCTGACTAAATGCTATCATTTCTATTTCTGATCGTTTAAAAATCTTTTTAAACATTCTCAGGCTGATGTTTTAGTTGCACCACCTACCCTCCCAGGTAAGGATGAACCATACACCAAGCAGTTCACTGCCTGTGGAGAGAAAGGAGAATACATTCATCTCACCCCCAACTTTGTACTTGGAAAAAACGAAAGTGAATATGGACCATCAGGTAGGAATTTTGGTTAAAACACATATTTTGCAGTGCTTCCAACAAGCAGTTTTGTATCCAGCTTAAGTGTCCAAGCCTTGGAGCCAGAGTCCCTCGGTTCAAATCCTGACTCCCCTAATTATCAGCTGTGTGTGACCTTGGACAAGTGACCTAGCCTCTCTGTGCCTATTTCCTGTAAAATGGTGAATAGAGGAGTTTCTCCTTTATACAATTGTTGTGAACGTTAAATTAGATAATCCACGTAACTATGCTCAGTACAGTGTCTACAGAAATTTGAACACAGGACAACGGTAATAAATGTTTTCTTTTGGCATATTTTTAGGTTTTAATTTTCCAGTTCTTCACAGCCAGATATTAATCAATCACGTGCTGTTTCCATGGAAGGCAGATGCCTGGCAAGCTGGAAAGAGCCAAGATGCCAGTTTCTGGCCAAGAGAAAACACTCACAGGCTGCTAGTTGCCGATACTCTTATTCAACTTATTTGGTTGAACCAGATGAACTTGTCATTAAGTCATCATTTTCACCTATAAAAGTGACAGTTTCATCTACTTCCATCTAAAAGTTAACATCATTGGTTCAAATGAACTAAAGCATATTATTTTTCACATAAAATGCAAATCATTGTTAAAAGAGGGCCCAATGCACATGTCACTACTCAGTGAAACTTCCTGAATCTGCATACTCCAGAATCTCCCTCTTCTGTTGCCCTTCAACGAGCACACATGAAGTCTCTTGTCTCTGTTAAACACTCAGCTGGCTCTGGTCCTCATCATTGCCTGGACATGTTCCCCACTGCAATGTTTGTTTTTTTTTTTTTTTTGAGGAAGATTAGCCCTGAGCTAACATCCGTGCCCATCTTCCTCTACTTTATATGTGGGAAGCCTGCCACAGCATGGCTTGACTAGTGTGCCATGTTCGCACCTGGGATCCAAACCAGCGAACCCCGGGCCACAGAAGCGGAACGTGGGAACTTAACCACTGGGCTACCGGGCCAGCCCCATCCCACTGCAGTCTTGAAAGCTACGTCATCTCACTCCATCCCAATCTTATGTTTTCCCCATACTTTAGCCTGACAATGTTTGCTCTCCTTGGCACTTTTAATGCCTTGTGCCCTTCTAGCTATACTTTCTTTCCTATCTGGCATGTCCAGAAAGTCAATTCAACTACAAGTATAAATAGCTCAACACTCTTATCCTTATGTTTCATTCAACTTGCCAAGTCCTGTGCACTGAGTTTCCAGGTAGTTTCCTTTGGCTCCTGTTAATATGTTTCCAAGATGTAAAAGAAAATTACAAAACTAATTGGTGTCGTTACAAAAACACATCTTCCAAGCTCAGGGAAGCACTCAAAGCTACTCAACAATATTTTTACTTGCCTCTTCTCAGCTCTCTCTCTCATTCCCCACAGCAGCTGTTGCAAAACTTCTACCAGTTTTCTCAAGATCTCTAGTCACTCTTGTCAATCCCATCAAGCAACAGATGCTTTGAGAAAATAAAGGCCCTTACCTTCTTCCTCTTTACTTCCAAACTCGTGTCCACCTTCATCTCTCCCCACCTCCAGCTGTCTTAGAAGAGGAGGATGTTCTACAGTTTTTAAAGCCAAGGTCCCCTCCTGAGCTCTTGTTGTTTTCCCATATCCCTCAACCTCAACCCAAGCCCACAGCTGACTATAATGGGACCCATATGTTTTTGAAAAAACTCACGTTATGCAAAACAATGCCCTAAAAACAACAAGGCTTTTGAAAAATAAGGTTAAGAAGACAGTCCCCAAATCTATGCAATTTGTAATAAAAATGATAACAACAATAGTAATAGATACCAAGGAAGCTCATTTGGACCACCCTTGGCAGCAGCTCAGTGTGGCTGGATGCTGCCATCATAGCAGATATTAAAAGTACACACACACACACAGAGGAAATGCTTTCATAAATGAGAATAGGGTTTGTGGGAACTGAGACAATGATATAGATGGGAAGGGAATTCTAAGTCAGAGGGGTTGCTTTTTTTAACAAAAATTTAGGTTATAAGGTCTACATCATGATGATTTGATGTACATATACGTAGTGAAATGATTACTAAAGTCAAGCTAATTAACATTTCATTGTCTCACATAGTTACCTTTGTGTGTGTGTGTGTGTGTGTGTGTGTGCTGAGAGCCCCTGAAATCTACCCTCTTAGCAAATGGAGGTGGGTACTGTAGGCAGGACCACCTGCCATGACCTAAGAAGGAAACACATTCTCTAAAAAGTGAGCCACTTATGCAGGCAGTTTTAAATTTTCTAAAAATTCATCAAACTCTAGAGCAGTAGCTAACACGAGGGCTTTTTCCTCCCTTACTGTAGGATATAATTTCATACTCACTAATCTGCCTCCATTTGCCTCGGAAACCTTAAACCAGTGTTCTCAAAGTTTAACGTGTAGAGGAATAACTTAGGGATCTTGTAAATATGAAGATTCTGACTCAGTAATCTAGAGTGGGCTTGAGAGTCTGCAAATCTTGTTAGCTCCCAGGGTATGCTGATGCTGCTGGTCCAAGGAACATATTTTGAGTAGCAAGGATTTTAAGAAGAAAAGACTTTTGCGTAATACTGACATTTCCCCCCTATTTTCAGGTCTCATGAGTTAATTTGAGTTAGAGAAACACATGTTGTAGCAGAATAGGCTATATTTCCAACCTCTCCTCCTCCATTTGATTTCCTCTGAAGTTTTCACTGATATTGCTAAAACAAAAATTCCACTTGCTTTTTCTTCCTGCATTTCAAGCTTGGATTTATCTTTATTCTTCCATTCACTCTAAAATTCTTAGGAAAAAAATCTTTTATTCTGATTCCCTCTCTCTATGCTTATCCTAGTCAAGGACTATATCCTACTCATCTTTATATTTCCTAGTACCTACTATAGTGCTGAATATACCTAATTAATAATAATTGTTTTCACACAAGTAATGCTTATATATACTAAGTATTGTATATTAATCAGTTCTTTTAGACACCCACAAGATTATCTATGGTCTATCACAGTGTTTTTCAATCTTTTTTTCATTGTCAACCTCCTAAGAAGCATTTACAGACACTTTTTAACTAATTGCATCTTCATGAAATTTTAATGCCACGGATGTTATACATCTCTTTATGTTGTTAGTAGGAGTGAACATTGTAGAGCCAAAAGCCATTGTAATATCTAAGACTTTTTGCCCCCAAAACCAAAACCCAAAGGCCAGTCTATTCCACCCATAGCACATACATCATAAATGTTTTGCTGATTTAATATGTTGTGGAATAAAAAGATTATATATTACATAATGTAACATAATATAATATAATGCAATGAATGTAAAATACTTTTGTATAAACAAAAATATAAATGTTGGCAGTTATTTAAAACCTAAATATGAATATTTTTGATTGAAAAAAAGTTTCTTAAAATAATTGCAGGGCAAATTTTGTCATTTGAATTATGATGACATATTTGGAATATTTTCCCACAGGGAGGTTGTTTGTCCACGAGTGGGCCCATCTCCGCTGGGGAGTGTTTGACGAGTACAATGAAGATGAGCCTTACTACAGCGCCACGTCAAAAAAAATTGAAGCAACAAGGCATGACCATTTAAATTTTCTTAAATTACCTCAGGCTGTAGCTTCTTATTTGCCTTAGTTTGATTTCTTTCAAGAGCCAGTCATTCATTTTTGTCCCAATCCAGGTAATAGACACTATATCACAAAACAGTGCTTTTCTGCTTTTTTAGAAAATGTCCCTTAAAGTAGCTGGTTGTCCATTTAAAATACAGGTAACTTCAAGAGCATTTGGTAGCCTGTTTGACGCATTTGTATATCTCTCTACCACAGCTTCCAGAACTCATTCATTCTGAAGTTGTCTGTGTAAAAGCCTGTACTATATGCGAGGAGATCAAAATTATTTACACTACACAAAAATGAAAAAAACAATGCTGAAGGTAGTGGCAAACGTGGGCTGAGAAATCAACCAGCTTCAAGAAACTAAAAAGGAATTTCTTGAGTTTATACAGTTCATTTTAAAACACCAATCTAACATCACCATTAATAATAGACAATCCTCTTGGTTCTGACATCAAGAAAGCAGAATGTTTGGGGGGAGTTGATCTAAAATTAGGTGCCATCAGCTTAGCCAATCTTAGATGGCTTGCTGGGGCTGAGGAATTATAAACAATGTACAAACTGAAAGATATACAATTTCAGCGAAGGCTCTTCCTCAACTCCGTCGAACCAAGTTTGAGGACACATATTTTAGAGTTTTACATTGACTACATTTGTTTGCATCGTATTCCTCCTACATGTCTAGTCTCTACTGCAGAATATTCATCATGATTGTTAATATAGATAACATCATTATGTTCACTGAGTTTGGGGCAATAGAAGCATGCACATATGTAGGAGTCTCCCTAAATGACTGAATAAAATCTAGTCATTCCTTCTGGGATTAAAACTGGAGAAACATTGAAAAGATGGGATATATTCACATCCCAGCATACTTGTAATCAGTGCCACCTATGGCCAATACCATGCAGTAAAACATACGCATAAAACACCTCCACCATTCTTTACTCTGCTCTCCTGGGCAGTACCTCAGTCTTTCCTTCAAGCCACATTTCACTTTGGATACAAATGAATATCAAAACACTTGTAGCCACGCCTCATCCCATTCTTTGGGGATATCTTCTTGAACAGAAATCTACAAAGAACCTTACGCTAAGGTGGTACCAAGAGCAACTGTTTCACAAGTGGCCTTGTCTAGATGCCTGCAGTGTATTTACCATCACAAGGCCACCAAGACAGGTGTTTGGAAAAGGGAAGCTTCCAGCCATTAGTGTGAGCAGGACAGCAGGAGCTTGAATTCCAGCAGAGAACTCAGCCATCGCCTACACTGGAGAGCCCACTTAACATTTCCCTCTGCCACTTCTTGAAAAACAGATAACTGCTCTGGTAGGAACCCTGAAACTTTGCTGTCAAAACAGGATGTGTGTGCTACATAAATGAGAATAAAAACCTTGATATAAAGGTCATTATTGAAAACCATGATATGAAAACATAAGATTTTCAAAAAACTTTAATCGTTACGTTGCCTCAAAGACTAACTGTCACATACTTTCAGGTGTTCCACGGGTATTACTGGTATAAATAGAGTTCATACGTGTCAAGGAGACAGCTGTATAACCAGAGGATGCAAAATTAATTCTAAGACAAAACTGTATGAAAAAGATTGTCAATTCTTCCCGGAGAAAGATCAAACTGAAAAAGCATCCATAATGTTTATGCAAGCAATTAATTCTGTAAGTATACCAATCATTGCTTCAGAGTGTATATTTATAATTAAAGGACATGTTATCATGTTTATAAAAGATCTGTGCAGGTCACGTGAGAGATTAGATGTAGTAGTATAGAGTTCTTTGACTGGTACATAGTAAGGACTCAAGCAGTGTTACTTACTACTCAAAATCCACTTTACTATTATATGACTCCTGAGTCAAGATCATTCAAGAAACAACATACTTGGAGAATAGATTTGTAATATTTTTCAGATTTGTACTTGATTTCCAAAGGCATAATGTAGAAAAATTTTTTTAATTTTATCAACCCTTAGGTCGTTGAATTCTGTAAGGAAAACAACCATAACCGAGAGGCTCCAAGCCTACAAAACAAAATGTGCAATTCCAGAAGCACATGGGAGGTGATCAGCAATTCTGAGGATTTTAAAAACACAGCATCTATGGTGGAACCACCCCCTCCACCTGTCTTCTCATTGCTGAAGATCAGCCAAAGAATTGTGTGCTTAGTTCTTGATAAGTCTGGAAGCATGGCGGTAAGTTTGTGAGCCCATTTTTCCTGGATGTAGGGACAGGTAGGTGATTGAGGGCCTAAGAACACTCAACACTACCTGCACCTGGATTGTTCTGAATTGTATGGTGACATAAGTACCAACACTTCCTGTGATCATGACCTCAAGTTGGGCAGTGAATATCATAATGAAAGTAGGATAGTGATAGAGTTTAAAACACCTAACCCAAGAGTCTCTGTCTTTTCCAGAAAATGAGGGCTTTATTGAGGTGGACTTTTAGGCCCTTTATTGAAGATTTAGTTAGAAGATCAGAACTAGAGATTGAAATAGGAAAATGTTTTCTAACCTCGCCCTTATTGTCTACTGGAAATACTTGACAGATATGAGGAAAAGGTAGATTATGGGCTTATGAACTCCTTTCAAGTCAAGGGACAAGATCAACCAGGAAAATTCTTAACACAGTTTTATCTTATTTTCAACACTTATATCAATGACCTCTTTATGCTCAAAGACACCAACAAAGAGCATCTCCATCACGAAGATAGGACCAGATTCAGCCATTCGTTCCTTCTACTATCATTCACTGAATGGTAGGCATTGTGACAGGCTCTAGGAGTAGAAGCCCATACCCTTAAAGAGTTTATAGTTCAATAAAGGAAATTTTCCCTGCCTTCTCTATCACCTGGTTAACTCATACACAATCTTCAAAATTTGGTAGAGGTACCCATTTCCCCAGGAGGAGATGGGCTAGGCTTCTATGCTAGGCTAAGGGCTCTTCTGCTGGTCTCCCATAATGACCTGTGCAAACTCATATTACTATAAATTATGTTAAATTACACACTTCTCTCCCCACAAGACTGGGAGCTCCTCTAGGACTTGAAAGCATGTTCTCTAGGAATCATGTCCTCTAGGACTTGAAATAGAGTCTTATTCATCTTTGTATTAGACCAGGGTTTATCACATATAGGCACTCAATAAAAAATTGTTGAAATGAATAGACTACAAATGAGCAGATGTAATGTGATAAGGTACTCAAAAGAATGGCACATTTGAGGCAGAATAGGCCATGCTGAAGATCAGGAATAGTGTCTTCAACAAATGGTGATTCTGTGGACACTGAAAAGAGCAAAGTATGAATGAAATAATCCACAATAACACAGAGTTTCAGAAAGAGCATCAGAGTGTTAGACACCAGCACATATAAGTGCCTAGGACGTGTCGCTGGGGAGAGATGACATTCCTGAATGAGAGAAGATGAGCACCCTTCCCTAGACACAGTGCAGATAGAGCCAAGTGTAAAGGTAAAGCAAGGTAGTAAAGAGAGCCCTCAAAGATGGGATGTAGGTGGAGGTTCTTACTGTGATTTGGTTCTAGGGAGTTCAGAGGGAAATTTGGGCATGTGTTGGGAGTGGTACCACAGATCAGTTGGTGTTGAGGGATTGGAAAAGACAAATGTTTGAAGACACTCACATGGTGGGCATTCATGTAGGAAAGAGAGATATGAGTCTTAATGAATTACCAAAAAACCAATTCCTATTAATCTGTTGGTGGGGAAGTGGTGGGAAGAGGTAGGAACAGAAGAGGAAATAGGGGAGGTAGGGATTGGGCCTCTCCTATTTCAGCTCCAGCTAGATTAAGTTTCATCTATTAGGTAGTCTAGTTCCCAGTGGATGGGGAGATTTCAGCCTCTAGTTGGAGTGTGTGATACTCTGGTGAGATACTGTAGGATCTGGGGATTGGCTTCACCTCGACACAACTAACAGAGTATCCCAGGAGTAAGCAGGTAGATTCTAAGATGTAAGTCATCATTCTCCAATTAAAACTCAACCCCCACTCCACCCTCCACTCTAATTTGGGTGCTTAGCAGTCAACAATCAGCTTTACTCAAAAGCTTGTTTTCCTTACTATACTATATTTTTTCATAATACACACAGCTATATTTTTCAAGTTTATCAATTAAAAAAATAATTGCTTTCTTTAATAACACTGATTACTATTGATAGAAAATTCTTAACAACTAATTCTACTCCTTCATTTTATGTGATCTGCTATTATTTTCCAGTTGAAAACACTTGGTTGTTTTTCTTGTCCTTTTTTATTCAGGGTTCTAATCGGCTAAGTCGAATGAATCAAGCAGCAAAACATTTCCTGCTTCAGATCATTGAGAATGGATCGTGGGTGGGGATGGTGCACTTTGATAGTACTGCCTATAAAAAAAGTAGTTTAATCCAAATAATAAGCAGCAACGAAAGAAACAAGCTCTTGGAGAGTTTACCTACAGCAGCTTCTGGAGGAACTTCCATCTGTGCAGGAATTAAATCGGCATTTCAGGTGAAAATCACACTAAACATATAGTTTTTTTTATTACTAAGACATTTTTATGTTAAATGCATGCTGCACTTACTTGCTCTCTAGTTTTCACATATCTAATCCTAGGAAGCACATGACTAACCCACAGAAAAATTGTCTTGATGATTTTTTAATGGATCACTAAGTCAACATATAAACTGGTGAGTGAATAAATGACTATTAAAATGCCCCTAAAGCACAAGCCCAATGGGGTCGGGACTTTGTCTTGTTACCATGCAATAGTCAGTGCCCAATAAAGGTTAGTTAAATAAGTGTGCTTGGGCAGCAAAAGTCATCAACATTTAATGCAACGAAGCAAGCTAAGTGTATGATTCCACTTTGGGCCAATCCTCGTTTCAGTGTCTGTGACATCCAGTTACAGAAAAGTGATGTTTATCTCTTAAAGCAGATGTGGCAGGGACTGTTAGTCAAAGTTGGGTAAGGAAGACTGGTCACAACATGAGTTTTGACCTCAGAGAACTGGCTCTACTACGTACTAGCTATGTGATCTTAGACAACGTTTCAGTCTCTTTGGATTCTCAGGGCCTTAGCTATAAAATAGAGGAAAACAAGAATGCTACTTCACAGGGCTATTATGAGGAGCAAATGAAATGATATATTTACATACTTAGAACAATATCTATTTATACTAAATATATAATTCACAATAACGATTATTATGAATGTTATTAATATCCAAATGGTCAATATGAGGTTGTAATTAGTATCATTTGCATCATTTTCCAGCTAAGGAAGCTTCACTGTCCCCTCAGGGTCTGTAAAATTGAATCTGAATTCCTCAGTCCCATGTTATTTGAGTCTCCTGTCCCCTCAATAAAATTCTAACATGAAGTCCTGGGTTCAAACTCCAATCATCACTTACTAGCTTTGTGACCCTAAGCATGACTCTTCACCTCTCTAGACTTCTATAACCTCATCAGCAATGAAAGCCAGCAGATAGGACTGTTCATGTTTTAATTTATTCAACATATGTTTAGAGTAGGGAGTAGTGGACAAACATATAACATAATTTAATATTTAACATATATTTATGTACCCAGCAAAGCTTCTCTGCCCTGGTGGTGAACGCTATCCCAGTGGGGAATATATCATACCTCCATCAATCAATCAATCAATTAATTTAAAACAATAACAATTAAAGATTTTTGGAGACAGTGTTGTGATGGAACCAGAGTGAAGTCATAGAGTAACTGGGAAAAGAGGGGCACTGGCTACCTTAGGTAGAGATGCCACTGGGGCTCTTTCTGAAGGCTGACATTTAAGCTAAGATTTGAAGGATAAGGAGTCAGCGGTTCAGGCAGAAAGGAAAGTGCAAAGTCCCTTGGGAAAGAGGTGGAAAAGAACTGGATTATTCCAAGAAATAACAGAAGCTAGTGACACTGGAGTCTGACAAATGAGGGGCTACGAAATGTGATTGGCAGGTAGACAGTAGCTACAACTTTCAAAGCTTCAAAAAATATGATAAGAAGTTTGTATTTTATTTTAAGCACCACAGAAAGCTACCGAAGGGCTTTAAGCATCAGAGACTGAGAATTAATTTACGATTTATGAAGTTGACTCTGGTTGCCCCACAGGAAATAAACTGTAGGGAGCAGAGTGGTAGTGCGGTTGTGATCTAGGGATGTGTTCAGAATTGGG
>NW_025799308.1:0-24111 GCF_021613505.1 Equus quagga
CCCAATTCTGAACACATCCCTAGATCACAACCGCACTACCACTCTGCTCCCTACAGTTTATTTCCTGTGGGGCAACCAGAGTCAACTTCATAAATCGTAAATTAATTCTCAGTCTCTGATGCTTAAAGCCCTTCGGTAGCTTTCTGTGGTGCTTAAAATAAAATACAAACTTCTTATCATATTTTTTGAAGCTTTGAAAGTTGTAGCTACTGTCTACCTGCCAATCACATTTCGTAGCCCCTCATTTGTCAGACTCCAGTGTCACTAGCTTCTGTTATTTCTTGGAATAATCCAGTTCTTTTCCACCTCTTTCCCAAGGGACTTTGCACTTTCCTTTCTGCCTGAACCGCTGACTCCTTATCCTTCAAATCTTAGCTTAAATGTCAGCCTTCAGAAAGAGCCCCAGTGGCATCTCTACCTAAGGTAGCCAGTGCCCCTCTTTTCCCAGTTACTCTATGACTTCACTCTGGTTCCATCACAACACTGTCTCCAAAAATCTTTAATTGTTATTGTTTTAAATTAATTGATTGATTGATTGATGGAGGTATGATATATTCCCCACTGGGATAGCGTTCACCACCAGGGCAGAGAAGCTTTGCTGGGTACATAAATATATGTTAAATATTAAATTATGTTATATGTTTGTCCACTACTCCCTACTCTAAACATATGTTGAATAAATTAAAACATGAACAGTCCTATCTGCTGGCTTTCATTGCTGATGAGGTTATAGAAGTCTAGAGAGGTGAAGAGTCATGCTTAGGGTCACAAAGCTAGTAAGTGATGATTGGAGTTTGAACCCAGGACTTCATGTTAGAATTTTATTGAGGGGACAGGAGACTCAAATAACATGGGACTGAGGAATTCAGATTCAATTTTACAGACCCTGAGGGGACAGTGAAGCTTCCTTAGCTGGAAAATGATGCAAATGATACTAATTACAACCTCATATTGACCATTTGGATATTAATAACATTCATAATAATCGTTATTGTGAATTATATATTTAGTATAAATAGATATTGTTCTAAGTATGTAAATATATCATTTCATTTGCTCCTCATAATAGCCCTGTGAAGTAGCATTCTTGTTTTCCTCTATTTTATAGCTAAGGCCCTGAGAATCCAAAGAGACTGAAACGTTGTCTAAGATCACATAGCTAGTACGTAGTAGAGCCAGTTCTCTGAGGTCAAAACTCATGTTGTGACCAGTCTTCCTTACCCAACTTTGACTAACAGTCCCTGCCACATCTGCTTTAAGAGATAAACATCACTTTTCTGTAACTGGATGTCACAGACACTGAAACGAGGATTGGCCCAAAGTGGAATCATACACTTAGCTTGCTTCGTTGCATTAAATGTTGATGACTTTTGCTGCCCAAGCACACTTATTTAACTAACCTTTATTGGGCACTGACTATTGCATGGTAACAAGACAAAGTCCCGACCCCATTGGGCTTGTGCTTTAGGGGCATTTTAATAGTCATTTATTCACTCACCAGTTTATATGTTGACTTAGTGATCCATTAAAAAATCATCAAGACAATTTTTCTGTGGGTTAGTCATGTGCTTCCTAGGATTAGATATGTGAAAACTAGAGAGCAAGTAAGTGCAGCATGCATTTAACATAAAAATGTCTTAGTAATAAAAAAAACTATATGTTTAGTGTGATTTTCACCTGAAATGCCGATTTAATTCCTGCACAGATGGAAGTTCCTCCAGAAGCTGCTGTAGGTAAACTCTCCAAGAGCTTGTTTCTTTCGTTGCTGCTTATTATTTGGATTAAACTACTTTTTTTATAGGCAGTACTATCAAAGTGCACCATCCCCACCCACGATCCATTCTCAATGATCTGAAGCAGGAAATGTTTTGCTGCTTGATTCATTCGACTTAGCCGATTAGAACCCTGAATAAAAAAGGACAAGAAAAACAACCAAGTGTTTTCAACTGGAAAATAATAGCAGATCACATAAAATGAAGGAGTAGAATTAGTTGTTAAGAATTTTCTATCAATAGTAATCAGTGTTATTAAAGAAAGCAATTATTTTTTTAATTGATAAACTTGAAAAATATAGCTGTGTGTATTATGAAAAAATATAGTATAGTAAGGAAAACAAGCTTTTGAGTAAAGCTGATTGTTGACTGCTAAGCACCCAAATTAGAGTGGAGGGTGGAGTGGGGGTTGAGTTTTAATTGGAGAATGATGACTTACATCTTAGAATCTACCTGCTTACTCCTGGGATACTCTGTTAGTTGTGTCGAGGTGAAGCCAATCCCCAGATCCTACAGTATCTCACCAGAGTATCACACACTCCAACTAGAGGCTGAAATCTCCCCATCCACTGGGAACTAGACTACCTAATAGATGAAACTTAATCTAGCTGGAGCTGAAATAGGAGAGGCCCAATCCCTACCTCCCCTATTTCCTCTTCTGTTCCTACCTCTTCCCACCACTTCCCCACCAACAGATTAATAGGAATTGGTTTTTTGGTAATTCATTAAGACTCATATCTCTCTTTCCTACATGAATGCCCACCATGTGAGTGTCTTCAAACATTTGTCTTTTCCAATCCCTCAACACCAACTGATCTGTGGTACCACTCCCAACACATGCCCAAATTTCCCTCTGAACTCCCTAGAACCAAATCACAGTAAGAACCTCCACCTACATCCCATCTTTGAGGGCTCTCTTTACTACCTTGCTTTACCTTTACACTTGGCTCTATCTGCACTGTGTCTAGGGAAGGGTGCTCATCTTCTCTCATTCAGGAATGTCATCTCTCCCCAGCGACACGTCCTAGGCACTTATATGTGCTGGTGTCTAACACTCTGATGCTCTTTCTGAAACTCTGTGTTATTGTGGATTATTTCATTCATACTTTGCTCTTTTCAGTGTCCACAGAATCACCATTTGTTGAAGACACTATTCCTGATCTTCAGCATGGCCTATTCTGCCTCAAATGTGCCATTCTTTTGAGTACCTTATCACATTACATCTGCTCATTTGTAGTCTATTCATTTCAACAATTTTTTATTGAGTGCCTATATGTGATAAACCCTGGTCTAATACAAAGATGAATAAGACTCTATTTCAAGTCCTAGAGGACATGATTCCTAGAGAACATGCTTTCAAGTCCTAGAGGAGCTCCCAGTCTTGTGGGGAGAGAAGTGTGTAATTTAACATAATTTATAGTAATATGAGTTTGCACAGGTCATTATGGGAGACCAGCAGAAGAGCCCTTAGCCTAGCATAGAAGCCTAGCCCATCTCCTCCTGGGGAAATGGGTACCTCTACCAAATTTTGAAGATTGTGTATGAGTTAACCAGGTGATAGAGAAGGCAGGGAAAATTTCCTTTATTGAACTATAAACTCTTTAAGGGTATGGGCTTCTACTCCTAGAGCCTGTCACAATGCCTACCATTCAGTGAATGATAGTAGAAGGAACGAATGGCTGAATCTGGTCCTATCTTCGTGATGGAGATGCTCTTTGTTGGTGTCTTTGAGCATAAAGAGGTCATTGATATAAGTGTTGAAAATAAGATAAAACTGTGTTAAGAATTTTCCTGGTTGATCTTGTCCCTTGACTTGAAAGGAGTTCATAAGCCCATAATCTACCTTTTCCTCATATCTGTCAAGTATTTCCAGTAGACAATAAGGGCGAGGTTAGAAAACATTTTCCTATTTCAATCTCTAGTTCTGATCTTCTAACTAAATCTTCAATAAAGGGCCTAAAAGTCCACCTCAATAAAGCCCTCATTTTCTGGAAAAGACAGAGACTCTTGGGTTAGGTGTTTTAAACTCTATCACTATCCTACTTTCATTATGATATTCACTGCCCAACTTGAGGTCATGATCACAGGAAGTGTTGGTACTTATGTCACCATACAATTCAGAACAATCCAGGTGCAGGTAGTGTTGAGTGTTCTTAGGCCCTCAATCACCTACCTGTCCCTACATCCAGGAAAAATGGGCTCACAAACTTACCGCCATGCTTCCAGACTTATCAAGAACTAAGCACACAATTCTTTGGCTGATCTTCAGCAATGAGAAGACAGGTGGAGGGGGTGGTTCCACCATAGATGCTGTGTTTTTAAAATCCTCAGAATTGCTGATCACCTCCCATGTGCTTCTGGAATTGCACATTTTGTTTTGTAGGCTTGGAGCCTCTCGGTTATGGTTGTTTTCCTTACAGAATTCAACGACCTAAGGGTTGATAAAATTAAAAAAATTTTTCTACATTATGCCTTTGGAAATCAAGTACAAATCTGAAAAATATTACAAATCTATTCTCCAAGTATGTTGTTTCTTGAATGATCTTGACTCAGGAGTCATATAATAGTAAAGTGGATTTTGAGTAGTAAGTAACACTGCTTGAGTCCTTACTATGTACCAGTCAAAGAACTCTATACTACTACATCTAATCTCTCACGTGACCTGCACAGATCTTTTATAAACATGATAACATGTCCTTTAATTATAAATATACACTCTGAAGCAATGATTGGTATACTTACAGAATTAATTGCTTGCATAAACATTATGGATGCTTTTTCAGTTTGATCTTTCTCCGGGAAGAATTGACAATCTTTTTCATACAGTTTTGTCTTAGAATTAATTTTGCATCCTCTGGTTATACAGCTGTCTCCTTGACACGTATGAACTCTATTTATACCAGTAATACCCGTGGAACACCTGAAAGTATGTGACAGTTAGTCTTTGAGGCAACGTAACGATTAAAGTTTTTTGAAAATCTTATGTTTTCATATCATGGTTTTCAATAATGACCTTTATATCAAGGTTTTTATTCTCATTTATGTAGCACACACATCCTGTTTTGACAGCAAAGTTTCAGGGTTCCTACCAGAGCAGTTATCTGTTTTTCAAGAAGTGGCAGAGGGAAATGTTAAGTGGGCTCTCCAGTGTAGGCGATGGCTGAGTTCTCTGCTGGAATTCAAGCTCCTGCTGTCCTGCTCACACTAATGGCTGGAAGCTTCCCTTTTCCAAACACCTGTCTTGGTGGCCTTGTGATGGTAAATACACTGCAGGCATCTAGACAAGGCCACTTGTGAAACAGTTGCTCTTGGTACCACCTTAGCGTAAGGTTCTTTGTAGATTTCTGTTCAAGAAGATATCCCCAAAGAATGGGATGAGGCGTGGCTACAAGTGTTTTGATATTCATTTGTATCCAAAGTGAAATGTGGCTTGAAGGAAAGACTGAGGTACTGCCCAGGAGAGCAGAGTAAAGAATGGTGGAGGTGTTTTATGCGTATGTTTTACTGCATGGTATTGGCCATAGGTGGCACTGATTACAAGTATGCTGGGATGTGAATATATCCCATCTTTTCAATGTTTCTCCAGTTTTAATCCCAGAAGGAATGACTAGATTTTATTCAGTCATTTAGGGAGACTCCTACATATGTGCATGCTTCTATTGCCCCAAACTCAGTGAACATAATGATGTTATCTATATTAACAATCATGATGAATATTCTGCAGTAGAGACTAGACATGTAGGAGGAATACGATGCAAACAAATGTAGTCAATGTAAAACTCTAAAATATGTGTCCTCAAACTTGGTTCGACGGAGTTGAGGAAGAGCCTTCGCTGAAATTGTATATCTTTCAGTTTGTACATTGTTTATAATTCCTCAGCCCCAGCAAGCCATCTAAGATTGGCTAAGCTGATGGCACCTAATTTTAGATCAACTCCCCCCAAACATTCTGCTTTCTTGATGTCAGAACCAAGAGGATTGTCTATTATTAATGGTGATGTTAGATTGGTGTTTTAAAATGAACTGTATAAACTCAAGAAATTCCTTTTTAGTTTCTTGAAGCTGGTTGATTTCTCAGCCCACGTTTGCCACTACCTTCAGCATTGTTTTTTTCATTTTTGTGTAGTGTAAATAATTTTGATCTCCTCGCATATAGTACAGGCTTTTACACAGACAACTTCAGAATGAATGAGTTCTGGAAGCTGTGGTAGAGAGATATACAAATGCGTCAAACAGGCTACCAAATGCTCTTGAAGTTACCTGTATTTTAAATGGACAACCAGCTACTTTAAGGGACATTTTCTAAAAAAGCAGAAAAGCACTGTTTTGTGATATAGTGTCTATTACCTGGATTGGGACAAAAATGAATGACTGGCTCTTGAAAGAAATCAAACTAAGGCAAATAAGAAGCTACAGCCTGAGGTAATTTAAGAAAATTTAAATGGTCATGCCTTGTTGCTTCAATTTTTTTTGACGTGGCGCTGTAGTAAGGCTCATCTTCATTGTACTCGTCAAACACTCCCCAGCGGAGATGGGCCCACTCGTGGACAAACAACCTCCCTGTGGGAAAATATTCCAAATATGTCATCATAATTCAAATGACAAAATTTGCCCTGCAATTATTTTAAGAAACTTTTTTTCAATCAAAAATATTCATATTTAGGTTTTAAATAACTGCCAACATTTATATTTTTGTTTATACAAAAGTATTTTACATTCATTGCATTATATTATATTATGTTACATTATGTAATATATAATCTTTTTATTCCACAACATATTAAATCAGCAAAACATTTATGATGTATGTGCTATGGGTGGAATAGACTGGCCTTTGGGTTTTGGTTTTGGGGGCAAAAAGTCTTAGATATTACAATGGCTTTTGGCTCTACAATGTTCACTCCTACTAACAACATAAAGAGATGTATAACATCCGTGGCATTAAAATTTCATGAAGATGCAATTAGTTAAAAAGTGTCTGTAAATGCTTCTTAGGAGGTTGACAATGAAAAAAAGATTGAAAAACACTGTGATAGACCATAGATAATCTTGTGGGTGTCTAAAAGAACTGATTAATATACAATACTTAGTATATATAAGCATTACTTGTGTGAAAACAATTATTATTAATTAGGTATATTCAGCACTATAGTAGGTACTAGGAAATATAAAGATGAGTAGGATATAGTCCTTGACTAGGATAAGCATAGAGAGAGGGAATCAGAATAAAAGATTTTTTTCCTAAGAATTTTAGAGTGAATGGAAGAATAAAGATAAATCCAAGCTTGAAATGCAGGAAGAAAAAGCAAGTGGAATTTTTGTTTTAGCAATATCAGTGAAAACTTCAGAGGAAATCAAATGGAGGAGGAGAGGTTGGAAATATAGCCTATTCTGCTACAACATGTGTTTCTCTAACTCAAATTAACTCATGAGACCTGAAAATAGGGGGGAAATGTCAGTATTACGCAAAAGTCTTTTCTTCTTAAAATCCTTGCTACTCAAAATATGTTCCTTGGACCAGCAGCATCAGCATACCCTGGGAGCTAACAAGATTTGCAGACTCTCAAGCCCACTCTAGATTACTGAGTCAGAATCTTCATATTTACAAGATCCCTAAGTTATTCCTCTACACGTTAAACTTTGAGAACACTGGTTTAAGGTTTCCGAGGCAAATGGAGGCAGATTAGTGAGTATGAAATTATATCCTACAGTAAGGGAGGAAAAAGCCCTCGTGTTAGCTACTGCTCTAGAGTTTGATGAATTTTTAGAAAATTTAAAACTGCCTGCATAAGTGGCTCACTTTTTAGAGAATGTGTTTCCTTCTTAGGTCATGGCAGGTGGTCCTGCCTACAGTACCCACCTCCATTTGCTAAGAGGGTAGATTTCAGGGGCTCTCAGCACACACACACACACACACACACACACAAAGGTAACTATGTGAGACAATGAAATGTTAATTAGCTTGACTTTAGTAATCATTTCACTACGTATATGTACATCAAATCATCATGATGTAGACCTTATAACCTAAATTTTTGTTAAAAAAAGCAACCCCTCTGACTTAGAATTCCCTTCCCATCTATATCATTGTCTCAGTTCCCACAAACCCTATTCTCATTTATGAAAGCATTTCCTCTGTGTGTGTGTGTGTACTTTTAATATCTGCTATGATGGCAGCATCCAGCCACACTGAGCTGCTGCCAAGGGTGGTCCAAATGAGCTTCCTTGGTATCTATTACTATTGTTGTTATCATTTTTATTACAAATTGCATAGATTTGGGGACTGTCTTCTTAACCTTATTTTTCAAAAGCCTTGTTGTTTTTAGGGCATTGTTTTGCATAACGTGAGTTTTTTCAAAAACATATGGGTCCCATTATAGTCAGCTGTGGGCTTGGGTTGAGGTTGAGGGATATGGGAAAACAACAAGAGCTCAGGAGGGGACCTTGGCTTTAAAAACTGTAGAACATCCTCCTCTTCTAAGACAGCTGGAGGTGGGGAGAGATGAAGGTGGACACGAGTTTGGAAGTAAAGAGGAAGAAGGTAAGGGCCTTTATTTTCTCAAAGCATCTGTTGCTTGATGGGATTGACAAGAGTGACTAGAGATCTTGAGAAAACTGGTAGAAGTTTTGCAACAGCTGCTGTGGGGAATGAGAGAGAGAGCTGAGAAGAGGCAAGTAAAAATATTGTTGAGTAGCTTTGAGTGCTTCCCTGAGCTTGGAAGATGTGTTTTTGTAACGACACCAATTAGTTTTGTAATTTTCTTTTACATCTTGGAAACATATTAACAGGAGCCAAAGGAAACTACCTGGAAACTCAGTGCACAGGACTTGGCAAGTTGAATGAAACATAAGGATAAGAGTGTTGAGCTATTTATACTTGTAGTTGAATTGACTTTCTGGACATGCCAGATAGGAAAGAAAGTATAGCTAGAAGGGCACAAGGCATTAAAAGTGCCAAGGAGAGCAAACATTGTCAGGCTAAAGTATGGGGAAAACATAAGATTGGGATGGAGTGAGATGACGTAGCTTTCAAGACTGCAGTGGGATGGGGCTGGCCCGGTAGCCCAGTGGTTAAGTTCCCACGTTCCGCTTCTGTGGCCCGGGGTTCGCTGGTTTGGATCCCAGGTGCGAACATGGCACACTAGTCAAGCCATGCTGTGGCAGGCTTCCCACATATAAAGTAGAGGAAGATGGGCACGGATGTTAGCTCAGGGCTAATCTTCCTCAAAAAAAAAAAAAAAACAAACATTGCAGTGGGGAACATGTCCAGGCAATGATGAGGACCAGAGCCAGCTGAGTGTTTAACAGAGACAAGAGACTTCATGTGTGCTCGTTGAAGGGCAACAGAAGAGGGAGATTCTGGAGTATGCAGATTCAGGAAGTTTCACTGAGTAGTGACATGTGCATTGGGCCCTCTTTTAACAATGATTTGCATTTTATGTGAAAAATAATATGCTTTAGTTCATTTGAACCAATGATGTTAACTTTTAGATGGAAGTAGATGAAACTGTCACTTTTATAGGTGAAAATGATGACTTAATGACAAGTTCATCTGGTTCAACCAAATAAGTTGAATAAGAGTATCGGCAACTAGCAGCCTGTGAGTGTTTTCTCTTGGCCAGAAACTGGCATCTTGGCTCTTTCCAGCTTGCCAGGCATCTGCCTTCCATGGAAACAGCACGTGATTGATTAATATCTGGCTGTGAAGAACTGGAAAATTAAAACCTAAAAATATGCCAAAAGAAAACATTTATTACCGTTGTCCTGTGTTCAAATTTCTGTAGACACTGTACTGAGCATAGTTACGTGGATTATCTAATTTAACGTTCACAACAATTGTATAAAGGAGAAACTCCTCTATTCACCATTTTACAGGAAATAGGCACAGAGAGGCTAGGTCACTTGTCCAAGGTCACACACAGCTGATAATTAGGGGAGTCAGGATTTGAACCGAGGGACTCTGGCTCCAAGGCTTGGACACTTAAGCTGGATACAAAACTGCTTGTTGGAAGCACTGCAAAATATGTGTTTTAACCAAAATTCCTACCTGATGGTCCATATTCACTTTCGTTTTTTCCAAGTACAAAGTTGGGGGTGAGATGAATGTATTCTCCTTTCTCTCCACAGGCAGTGAACTGCTTGGTGTATGGTTCATCCTTACCTGGGAGGGTAGGTGGTGCAACTAAAACATCAGCCTGAGAATGTTTAAAAAGATTTTTAAACGATCAGAAATAGAAATGATAGCATTTAGTCAGAACAACTCTGAAACGACCAGTTTGCTGTAAAACTGAGGCGCAGCAAAAATTATAATTTTTAAGAGAAACTTTTTGACTCACGTGTTCATAGCTTTCACGTTTTGGCCTCTCATATTTAGAGTTTTCCTTCCAATTCTCAGGAATTAATATTGAAACATTTTTGAAAAAGAATCTTTTTTCTGTGGCTTCAAACAGGTAAGTAGACGCTGCAGTCACCATGTCCTATTGTTAAAGGAAACACATGTGAGGATGGAGAAGTGACAGTGAAGTAAATGAACAAGTGTTCGTCATAGGCATTTCCCAACTTAAGAGTGGATAGAAAAAGCAACTTACTAATGAGCAAGGGCTCTGCCTCACAATTCACTTGGCCACCTCAGTCCAAAATTATAGCTTCATTCTGCACATTAAAGGTTGAATCTTCCATAATCCTTCATCAAAAGGCAAATGCTCGTGTTTGGTGTTAAGAGAAATTGTATAAAATGATAAAGGCATAGACTTTAGGGTCATCTGCTTGGTTCCAATACTGGCATCAGCACTTTCTGGCTGATAGGGCTTCGCCAGTTTACATAACGCTCTGAAGCCCAGTTCCCTCATCTCTTAAATGGAGTATTGCAATCTATCTTTAAGGTTGGCATAAATATGAAATGAGTTGTATGGTACTCTTCACATAGGCAGTCACAAACTGGTTGATGTCATTACTGTTTATAAGTCGTAGTAGAGAACAGCCTTAGCTGATGCAAGCTAAGGAGAACATTCTGTAGGGACTGGTCATAGGAGAGGATTTTCATTATACTCCCACTGTGCAGGAGAGGCAGCTGGGTTGGGATCCTAGAAGGTGGGGTGACGGAAAATTCATAGGAGAGGCAGAGCTTTTTGATCCTAGGCAGAGCTTATTGCTCTGCCAACAAGCTGAAAATAATATCACCTTATACTGTTCAATATCCTGAATCCAAAGATGCAATGATTAATGAGAAATAGTCCCTCCCTAGAGCTTACTATCTAGATGGGGAAATAGATGGGTGAAAAGGTCTTATGGTAGATGATCAAACCCACTGAATATTTGGGGGACCCTGGATGCTAGATGACGGTGTCATCCTCTTCATCTCACTGGCAACATCCCAGTCAAGAGTGTTGTTTCCTTCAAGGCAGGCTCCAGTCCTCCAGGGTGCTTCCTGACCTAACATAAGCCCATCATAGAGCTGTTCTATTTCAGGAGTTCCAGAGCTCTCTACCCTGTGTTCTTGAAGAGAGTTCAGCGTGCTGACTGTAATGTACTGAGGAGATCAGCAAACTGATTGGGTTCAGAGCCATGGGATCAATCAGAAGCCAGAGTGCAGAGAACTGAAGGCCCAGAGGACTGGCTAGGAGTCAGGAAAAGGCCTTCAGAGAGCTCCTAATCTAGATAGGAGGTTACTTCATCACTGGCCTAGAGCAGATGAAAGAATTCTCTACCTGTTCCCTAGGGATGCCTCTCCCCTTTTTTTTGTTTTGGGGTATTTATGTATCAACCAGTTACCTTCTGCTTGAAGTGATGGCCCCTTCTGTGGCTATGATATAAAAGCATATGTGGTTGTTTGAATTGTGCTACTGATTGGAGAATAGTGTGGCTGCACACAATTGTGTGGCTTGTGTTTTGTACAACTCTGAGGTATTCCATTTACTTTGCTGTCTCCGTAGCTCTGCACAACCCACTTAGGTATTAGAATGTCTTCAGATCATGGAGGGATTTCATTGACCCTAAATCAAATGGCTGTGATCTCCTAGGATATATTAGGGGGACGACTGACGCTTCTCACAGGCTTTCCAAGCAGAATTCCTGTCATATTCTTTCTAAATTTCTTCTCAGAATTCTTGTAATATCCTAGCTTGATCAAAGAAGATTAAGACATCAATGTTTCCAAAAATAAGTAGGGACACATGAATAAAAGGAATAAGAAAAGTTGGCAAGTGACATTGCAGGTCATAAATTAATAGTCAATTCAGCATAAACTTATTATGATCAGATAGTACCTCAGGAGTAGGGTTATGTCCAGAAATTTGCTTCCTGGTTAGAAAAATGTGTGATTTCTGTCATCTTATACAAGGCCGAATGCAAACCCACGTCTGTCAATCTTGAAAGCCCACATGCTGGATCTCAGTTTTATTGTGCTACTAAATATGACCTTGGAAAAATCATTTAACTTCTCCAACCCCATTTTCCTCTTCTGTAGAATACAGATGAGAATGTTTCACAAGATGGCCTAACAATATAAATGCAAGCACCTTGCAGAGGGCTGGGAGAGTGTTAGGAGATGTGTAATCTAGGCGTGTCCACTAACAGTTGAATGTTTGCTTGTAATGTCCCACAGAGGACTGTCCTAACAGTCACTGTTCCTCTACAAATAATCCTTCCAAATACTGATTTAAGAGGTTCAAAATATTTTGAAACTGATCAGCTGTCCCTGAACACTTAAAAAGCCATCTTTTAGGGTCAGCTATATTAACTGCTATTCAAGCCTGTGTTCCTCGGTAAAGGAAGCTTTGCCTTTCCCTAGGTATCAGTAAGTGAATACCACTGTGCTGCCAGAGTTTACACAGAATGAGTGCTAAATGGCAGCCACAGAAGCACCTGCTCACCACTGAGGTCATGCCCATCAGCTTCTGGTGGATAATAACACCCATGGGAGGGCTAAAGCGGTGAGCCTAAGACACAGTAGTGGAGGAAGGAATTAGTAACTGTCAGGGACGGGGGACCTAATTCACATGGCTGTAACACCAATCTCTTTCTTACATGGAATGTGAGAGGTGGAAGAAACTGTAGAAATCGGAGCCTTGGTTCAGTCCTGGAGACTCTCTTCTCCATCTGCACTTCCTAGTGAACTCCTTTATTCTCATGGCTTCCAATCTCGTCCACACACGGATGACTCCCAAATTTTCATCTCCCCCCAGATTTTTCCCCTGATGTCTAATAACCATTCTCAAAGTCAAAATGTTCAAAACTAACTGCTGATCTCTCAACTGCCGAATTTTCTTCATATAACAGTGTTTGCCTTCTCAATTACTGAAAATTCCATCCTTCCAAGTGGTCAGGCCAAAACCCTTGAAGTTGTCTGTGACTTCTATCTTTCTCTCCTCCCACCTCTACCCCCCGCACATCTAAACCATGAGCAAATTCGTCTATGCTACCCTCCGAATATGCTCAGAATCACCCTCTTTAGTGATCTCTACCACAATAGCCCTGTTGCTAGTCACCATCACTTCTGACCTGCGACAGCTTCCTACCCAGTGTCCTTCTGCACCTCTCTGCTGCAACAGATCCTATACAGGATGAGCAGAAGTGGAAACCCTCTCCAGAGTTTCCTCAACACTGCCTTCAGAGTGATCCCCGAATATGCAGGAGACAGCACACCCCTCCTCTGCTCAGAATCCTTTCATGGATTCCCATGGCACTCAGAGTAAAAGCCCCAAAAGTCTTTCCAGTGCTCTGGGCCCTGCCACCTCTCCAACTTCAGCCCACTCCGCCCTTCCTCCTGCTCATTCGCAGTTGTGTCCTTGGTCTCATCAAGCATGCTCTCACCTCCATGCCTCTGCGCCTGCCGTTCCCTCCCCAGAGTTTTCAGTGGGCTCTTCCCTCACTCATCTCAGGTCTCTGCTCAGATGTCACAGCAACAGTGAGGCCTTCCCTGAGTACCCGACATGAAACAGTAACCCACATTCTCCCCTACCCCAGCCCCACCAACGCTCCCTATCCCCCTTGGCTGATTTATTTTACTCCACAGCAACTTACTACCATCTGACCTGCTACACAGTTACATGTTTCTATTATCTACAGCGGCTGAAAAGAGTGTACACTGCACGAGGGCAGGGGCTTTTTGTTCACTCTTGTCTCCCCCTGACATGCTATAAACATTCAATAAATCATTGCTTAAAAATGGACAAGTTCAACTGCTTATATACTGAGGAAGACACTGAGGATCAGGGAGGCCCTGTTCCCTGTCTTGGGTCTTATGGTGAGAGAGGGTAGAACCTCATCTAGAACCTGCAATTCCCACTGACATTCTAGCATTGTCTTCACTGCACCACATGGCTTTTAAGCTCCCTGGACCATTCAGAATTTTCTATAATAATTAACTATTAACTTCTTGTCTTTTCCACAATTTTAACAGAAGTAATCTCATTTCTTCCTTACCTTTATCTGTTCTATTATTCTTCCATCTTCTGGCACAGCAGGGTCTATAGCAATGATAACACCTTCGTAGCCGTTGTTATTCAGCTGAACGAGGGAAGTATCGGACCCCTGCAGAAGCTGGAGGACTAAGAGAAAAACCACACTTCTGAATAACCCCATTGTTGCTCTGAATTGTCCTGAGCCCAATGTCGGTTTGTTCAAGAGGCTTTTCTTTCACCACCTCTCTCTCTCTCTCTATACACTCCTAAACGTTATCATTGTCGGCTGCTGTGGGACGTTGAGCGTATAAAGGTTATTGTTATATACACGGAAAACGTTTGACTTTAGTGTACGCAATTGTTTTATTGTATGTTACTGTAAAAGTGACTGAAGCACAGAAGACGTCAAATCTTTTTATGAAATACCTTACACATCTTTACTTGGGAATTCTTTTCTATTCTTTCTAATTTCAGCTAATTTCCTAAAGGTAGACATATTCTTTTATTCTCTGTAGAGCGTAATGTGAAAATTAATAAAATTTCATAATGAAATGAACAGAAACAGTAATGTTAATGTTGTTCTTCAGTATTACAAAGAAATTTAACTATTACTTAGGTTATTTACCAAGGGTTTAAATAATGGAAGAGGATGTAAGATTATTAAATATAAGTAACACCAAATTAGATAAGATGGCTTTGAAACCCAAATTAATAATTTTAAATACTTTGATTAAAAAAGATTTGATGAAGTTATTAGACTAAATTTAAAAAAAAATCCTGCCCAAATAAGAGTGTTTTTATACATATATGATGCTTGTTTTTATACAAACATATCAAAAATGTCTGGTAGCGTGTTAGTACTGAAGCAGAGTGAATAATATTCATACTTAACATCTATTCAGTGCTTACCAGGGCAAAGATTCTCTCACTTAATCCTCACTGCAACTGTTAAGGTAAGATTGAATATTATCTTCATTTTATGCATGGGGAAACTGAGGCACACGGTTTCAGTAACTTGCCAAGATCACGTAGTTAGTAAATGTCAGAGTCAGGATATCAACCCAACATTCTTACTCTGAGCCCACATATTTATGTTTTATGAGGCAAATAGTAAGATTTAAAAGAAAGGAGAACAGGGGCTGGGTTAGGAGTTGTGATGATGAGTCAAGAGTGTCTAGTCCTAAAGCAAAAGGAGCCAGTACCCCAAACCCAAAAAGAGAACTGAAAATAGAATAGCACAACTTGTCACATTCTAAGATAGAGGCTTTATCATACGTGCCCAGATTCTGCCCTCTTAGGCTGCCTCGCACACCCTCCTTCCAGCCCTCAAGTAAATTACAGGATAACTGTACATTCATGGAATTAATATATTTTTCAAGATACAGCATGGAGCTGTTACACTGGCAACCCCAGCAGGACCGTGATTACCTGGAGTGGGTGGGCCTGGGTGTTATCAAATGCATCCTAGGCAGTCTTGTCCTGGTTGCCTCGCTGACCTTGCTTCCTATGCCCTCTGCCTCTCCCTAAACTCCAGCTTGGGGGCTTCAAACAAACCAAGAGTGCTCCCATCCCATAGACTTGGTGCTCAGGAAAGTGGTTTTGGCTGAGGGATTGACTGAGTTAGTGAAGATTATCATTTTAAGGACCTATCACAACCCTTAAACAGGAACTTGTCCAAGCCCTTTGAAATGTTGGAGAAACCTGGGGACTCAGATCCTCTCCAGTGTCTGGGGAGTATCTAGGTTATTTTGAGGAGATGCCATTGCTCCCTCAGTAAAATCAGGAAGCTCATGGTTGTGAGGTTAGAAGAGAGATCTTTCCTCTTTGCCAGAGGAGTTAGGAAAAGCTCCCTTCAAGCACTGGGCACATGCAGCCCCATGAAAATAGACGAATATTTATAACAGTCCCCATCTACTTGTTCCTGGGGGCACAGAAAGGAGTGACGCTTCGTGGAGCCTGAAAAAGGACCTTCGGAATTAGTGACAAATGTATGCCCTTGGCTGGTTTTCCATCTATCTCCCTTGCTGAGTGTGTAATACTCTTCCTAAAGAGAGAAGTGGGAGCTGCCGTGGTGTCTCAGAGCCATCCCTGTCCATAACTAGTCTGCCTCTTACAAGGACCACTGTCTCCATCACCTCAACCTCAGGTAGACAGTCTGGACAGACACTGGCTGGTCACAAATCAGAAAGGACTGTGCTAAGTGGGTCCAAATCAAATCCTGCTCATGGAAACAGGCTCACACAGGGCACTCAAAATTATTGGGTTTCCTTGTCTACTACAGAAGGAGGGGCTTTGAAAAAATCCAGCTGTTATCCAACATACCTAACTTATGATTTCACCAATATTACTGTTATAATGATACCACTTTTTTTTTTAATTTTCTCAATGAGTTGATTGAAGATACATAAAGAAAATAGTAGACTAGGTAGATGAACATGGCAACAATCCTGAAGTTGGTGTGTGCATGCATGAGGTTAGGAAATCATGTGTATGGGAGCTCATATAATTATCTAATTCACTTTAAAGTATTAAATACAAATTAGTAATATGGATTAGCTATAACTTAAGAATTCACTTATTGCTGAACATTCATAGGTATTTCAGTTTCCAGTTGGGGATTTCATAACGTGACAGAAAGTGCTCTCCCATACCTTCACTAGCCCCAGAAATTTTAACATTTAAAAATTAGTTTTGTACCTTTGGTTATTATTTTTGGTGGTGCTCATTATCTTATTACTTCTTCTTTTATCATTAGTCATTACTTTCACTAATTTTTACATTTACACTGTACTTCTTTTCGTAGCTTCTCAAGGAGATTGCTAGCTAAATTATGTTTATTTATTTATTTTGTTGTTTAGGAATAAATGCTAAAACAAGTGCATTGAATACCATTTTGCCCATGTCCCACAAGTTTTACTAAATCATGTTCCAGTCTAGACAATCCATTTTGTTCCATTGATGTATTTGACATTTATTACCTCATGCTTGGAATTTTAATTTTGATTTTTATTTCCTCTGTAATTGTACACTAGATTGGGGATATTTGTAAAATTTAATGCTGAGCCTGTTTTGCTTAAATCCTCCCAGTGTCCTTAAATATCATAGAGTAATTTCAGATTTGATTATGTTAATCTTTATTTCACTTTTTATAAGATCTCTATGCTAATATATGCAATATTGCAAAACTACTAAATATGTTTTTTCACAAATTAGTATGCATTGTTTCTGCATAAAACCTTATGTACAAAACGTTTATTAAACATCAAAGTTTTTGTTAAGTTTTTTCTTCAGATCGTTAACCCCAAAAGCAAAGTAGTTGGTAAAATTTGTTTAGTAATTGATTCCAGTGGGTAACAGGTTCTATTACGTAGTATTCACAGTTTAGGTGGGCATTTAGGATCTTAGGAGAACCTACCTGTTCTCTGTTAATAATTCCTCATCCTCCTCTCTTTCTGTCTCACACAGATATTTTGTTGGCTGTCATATGTCATGGTGGATTCACATTTGAATGAGTAACACTGTTTTCCAAGAGACATAAAGGGAACAAGTTTGTCCTTTTCCATGTTAAATTTATCATTGGAAGGAGAAGTTCCTTATGTTCCTCACAAGGAGAATGAATATGCCAAGGTAAGAAAATTAGATATTAATTTTATGTTCTTTTTTCCTTTTAACATCACATCACAGATTTTCCTCTTCTCTGGGAATTTAGCTGAACAACATTGAATTCTCCAGGGAGAGTCAGACTTATGATTACCAGGGCGACAGAGAAGTGTCCTGTCATAGGACTTTTAAATCATGGTCAGTGACATGCTAAGAGAGTAATAGCCAGTTTCTTTCTTTATGAGAGGTGAATTGGATTATTTTTATAGAGGCAGGCATATGGTCTATAATTTGACTTTTTATTTCCTGGAAGGAATGATATCTGTAAATGTTTCATTTAAAAAAATGAAAAGAGCTTCTTTATGAATTGCAAGACTGAATTACTCACCCTTATATGATTTTCTGAAAGCAACGCTGAATTTCTGTTATTAGGAGGTATTCACAGAATGTAGGGTATAAAATAGCTTGGAATTCATCATGTGAGACTTAGTTTCTTCTCCTTCTCGTTTGGATCTCTGTCCACAGTGTGTGTGTCCTGTTCTAGATTCCTTGCACTAAGCATACATAGGTCAGGGTCCTGTCCTGCCTTCTAGAGGCAGGTCTGGAAAGCAGTCTCTCTTTCCCCTGCTGCTAGTGTCCAATTTGTGTGAGGTTCTGATTCCCTCTGTACTGAGGCGGAAAAGTATCTGCTTTGCAGACTAGGTTTTGGGGATGGTGGAGGGAGTATGTTTCTGAGTTCTAGATTTGGAGAGCAGCATCAGAAATCCCAATTGTGGCTTCAGGTCCAGTCACATTTATTAGTCCAACTTCACCATCGATATAGCCCAAATTGATGGTCTGACTCCTACGTCTATTTCCAAGTCAATTCCTCACTCTGAATCTAAAATGCCTGTTTTTCCTTGTTTTTGTCATTTTAAAGCCCAGTACATCAAATAGGGAGCAATTTGAAATCATGTTCTTGGACATTCTTGGGACATGACACCATCAAGGGGTTCTTTTTGGCCCTTTTTCTAGTGTCCTTTTTGCTTTAAACAGAAAGTTTGTCTGAAGAATTTTGGCCCAGGAGTGAGTACGTACAGATTCATCTATTCACGTGATCTCTATAACCCATTCTTCATGAATACAGGGAATCCTACAAGGATTAGGGAGAACTAATGTTTACTGAGTCCCCGCGTGAGATGCTCTGATTGTTACTTCGCTTTAACTCATTTAGTTTTCATAATCACTCTTCAAGACCGGTACTATCATCCCCTGACTATATATGGTGAAATAGACACCAGAGATGTTAGGTAAATTGTCCAGGTTCACGTTGTCTGGAGAAGGGAGGACATAGGATTTGAACCTGTGTCTGTCTCTTCATCCTGCTGTGGGCGGCCGTGTTTTGCCTGGTTGGTTACACCTTGGTAGTGGACATTCTCGGTGCTCTGCCCCAATCCCCTCCTATCCCTTCTACTCTTCCTGTATGCTCCTTCTCCCCGGGTCAGGGTGCTTTTGCTTCCACTGGCCCACACCAGCAACTCTTCTCTGGACGATGGCTCACAGGCTACTGGAACTGCTTTGCCCATTTGTGCAGAGAGCTAGAGGGTGCTTCCATCCTCCCAGGTTGTCTTTAGCCAATGACTGATAGGTGCAGGGATATGAAATCTCTGTGCCTTTGCTTGTGTTGAGACAAGTCCCGAGGTGTAAGTTATACACTCGAGATCCCTGTGGGATCAGCCTGATGCCCCCTCTGTGGGACTTTGCCTGTAATCAACACCGCACTTGACTCCATTTTCCCTGTCCTGCTTCCCCTCCTCCCACACCTTTTCTCCTTGAGAACTTCGTAGTATACAAATCCTTGTCTCAGGGTCAGCTTGTGGTGAACTCAGCCTGAGATAGGGTGTCATATCTTAACTTCTCAAATAATATTTATTAAACACTTAATATATCCTAAGCACTATGTGACATTCTTTAAACCTATTAACTCATTTAATCCACACAACAACCCTATGAGTAGACACCATTTCTGATTTTACAACTGAGAAAACTGAGCCTTGATAACTTGCTCAAAGTCACACACCAGTAGTGTCAGAAGCAAGCTGAAACCCTGGTCTGACTCCCAAGCCATATTCATAACCCCTATGCCGTACTCCTCAAGGACACATCATTTCCCCTGAGAAGGAAGCCAACTCATAGTAGGTCAAGTCCTCCATCTGTGGAAGAATTCTACAAACAACAGATGAAAGTTCCAGTTCAAAAATCAAATTTTCACATATTGTACAATTTTCTTTTTGTAATAAAAATTTCTGTAATTTGGGAGAATGAGAAAGTTTGTCTGGGCATAACATATTATATAACATGCCATATAGTCTTTACAGTGGTCCTTTGAATATTTTATGGAGTATTTACTTTGTGTTAAACTCAGACGATAAAAAGGGCTGGCCCTTAAAAAATCCCCTATTTAGTGAAGGAGACTGACCTATGATGAGTGCTGTAATAAACATATATATGGCAGTAAAGAGTAAGGAGCTAGAAATTCTGAGTCAGGTCTAGAGGTGGAGTTAGGAATCACATTTCAGCTGAGTCTCTAAAGAATGGATAGGATTTTAAGGTTTTACTTTGTCTTATTTTAATTTAATTCAGCTATACTTTACTTTTATTTTATTTGTTTATTTATCTTATTTTATTATTTCATGAAGGAAGAGCACATCCCAGCGTTATGTTTGAAATAGAGGCCAAGGTCACAGAGGTAGAAAATGATCTTGACTTCTAGTTAAAATTCTGACACAAAGACCTAGATCCTGCTGCGCTTGCGCTGGTGGGCAGGATAGCAGCGCTCCTTTCTCTGATTGATTGGTAGAGTGGCTGAGTCACTGTTGTCTTTAAATGACAGAGAACTTTTTCCAATTATAATATTCACTTCCAAACAGTGATTGTTTATATTCATAGTTTCGTTAAACACATGACTCTAAAATCGAGGTTTCAATTTTTCAAATGTTTCTAATCTGGAGATGAGAACTTGGAGATGTTAATGGCAGCCCTGGATAAAGGAGAGTGATTTCCAAACTGTGGATTAAATTTCTCCAGAGCACTCAAATTTGTTGAGATGGGCATTCAAATCCATATGCATACACGCATTCCTTTCCAAGTCACAGGTACTAGAGCTCTTATCCTGTGGGGCAGCAATGAGACAGTCGTTGAGAATATAAGGGTTTGGAGTTGTGCTGTGTGAGTTCAGACCCCAGCTTTGTCATTAAGTAGGTGAACACGGTTAAGCTACTGAACCTCTCTGTGCTTCAATTTTGTCATTAGTAGAGTGAGGACAATAATAAACTTGCCTCAAAGAATAGTCGTGTATTAAAAGAATTAAATATATGCATACATATGGGACACTAGAACACTGTGTGACACATGGTAAGTGCTCAGTAAATACCAGTTATTATCATGTATGTGAATTGCGAAAGCAGATCATTCACATTTTTTGACAATAATAATAATAATCTTTACTGGATTATTTCTGGAAAAGCTGGGGATCACTAGTCTACAGTAGATCATTGCTTATTGAAAGAAGCTTATCTCAGTGGATTACCTAGGTCCTTAGTTCTTCCTCTCACTCGCTTTCCTGCCAGCTTTTTTGTCCATACTTCATATATTGGTACCTCTAGCCTATATGTATTCATTACAAGTGTTTTCAGTTGTAAAACCGAATTATTTGTGGCCTAACCAAATATGGATTTATTTCCTTACAAGGCAGTCCAGGCATTAAGCAGCAGCTTAATGATGGCATCAAGGACACAGGATCTTTCTATATTTCTTCTCTACTAACCTTAGATTGGTGGCTTTTTACTCCTGATCATACGCAGCTGCTACAGCTAGAGGCCCTGTATCCATGCTGTAAACAGAGGAATGCGCTGGCCCCAACAATCTTTGCTCTTTTATCAGGAGAGCAAAAGTTTGCCAAGAGCCCCAGAGATTTCAATTTCCGCCTAATTTGCCAGACCTTCTGATTGTTGACCTCATGCATTCAAAGTGTAGACTTGGACCACCTGCATTGGCCATCTGGTAGCTTGTTAGAAATACTGTCTCAGACCTACTGAATCAGAATCTGCATTTTAACAAGATTCCCAGGGGATGCATATGCACATTAAAATTTGAGAAGGACTAGTGTTCATCATATTGACCATAGTTGACATATTTTGACTGTGTGCGTCTGATGTGGATGCAAATGCATTCTTATTAATCACCTCTCTGAAAAGGTACAATAGGCTTATGATGGCAGCCCTGGCACCCACATAATCCTTCATGCTTAACCTAGTTTCTTTGCTAGACATTTATGCCTTTGCATCTCCTTGGTAGACGTGGCCTTGGTTCTTGGTACAAAGTCCACTTGTGCCATTAATGTCTTGTTATGGCTCTCTGAAATTTCTTGTATAACTTGCTCAGATGCTTCTCTTGTTCCTGGCTGATCCTTCTCACCTGGGGTAGGGATGGTTGGGAGCAGAGGTTCCTCTTTCAGTGAACTACTTGCCCAACTAATTGTTGGTTGGGCTGCTTGCTTTTCTTCCTTCTGCCTATATGTGCTTCAAATTAATCAAGTTCAAAGTTATTATTGAGGTTCTTATATAGTGAAATATGTTGCTTTGTGTATTTGGTTTTCCCTCTAGATAGAGTGCAAAAATTTAACTCTTTCCTGCACACAAGAGATATTTTTATTTAGGAGGTTGTCAAAAAACAGATCAATTTTAATTTTCTTTTAGGCAAAGAGTCTCTCACATGAGTCAATAAAAAATCTGTTCCATTCCTTTTTAAGAGAAAATTTGGGGAGGACAGTGATTAAAGGAAATATATCTGTAACTTCATAAAGTTATAATGACAATAGCATAATACAAAATGTTTTAAAATTTGCCCCTAGATTTTAAAAATGCAGTTGGTAAATAGTATGCTTCTTCATTAACATGCTATTGACTCTTGGATAGCGTTGCCTGGAAAGCTGGATAAATGGAATGAAGGTGTAAACAGAATAGGGTCAAAATGAACTATACAATTAAACAGAGAATGAATAAATAAATAAATAGTGAATTTTGCATAGTAACCACAAATCTCCAGTATGTCAGCACCTCCATATCACCATGCATAAATGAAGAGAATATTATCCTGTGGGAAGTGTCCCTCATTCATATGATTTCAAAGACATTTTCTTTCAGTTTAGGACTCAGGAGTAGTATGAGATTTAGAGAGGATCTAGAGTGACCAGAAAGATACACGCTGGACAAAAGGCCCAGGAACTTCACAATGAGCTACGACTTCACACGCATTGGGATGGCCATTATCAAAAACACAGAAAATCACTATTGGTGAGGATGTGGAGAAATTGGAACCCTGTGCATTGCTGGTGGGAATGTAAAAGGGTGTAGCTGCTGTTGAAAGCAGTATAGTGGCTTCTGAAAAAAATCAAGCATAGAATTATCATGTGATCCAGCAATTCCACTCCTGGGTGTATACCTCAAGGAACTGAAAGCGGGGACTTGAGCAGTATATGTACACCCATGTTCATAACAGCATGAGTCACAACAGCCAAAAATGGAAGCAACCCAAGTGTCCACTAACGGAAGAATGGAGAAAGAAAATGTAGTGAATACATACAACAGAATGAGATTATTCAGCTTTGAAAAGGGAAGAAATTCTGACACATGCTACAACATGGATGAACCTTGAAACAATTATGCTAATTGAAATAAGCCGGTCACAAAAGGACAAACGCAGTATGAGTCCACTTACATGAGGTACCTAGAGTAGGCAAATTCATAGATTCAGGAAGTAAAACGGTGGTTCCATGGGCTGGGAGGAGGGGGGAATGGGAATTGTTGTTTAATGGGTATGGAGTTTCAGTTTAGGAAGAACAAAAAGTCCTGGATATGGTTGGCGGTGATAGTTGCACAACAATGTGAATGTGCTTAATAATGGGACTGAATTGTACACCTAAAAGTGGTTAAAATCATAAATTTGCAGTTATGTATATTTTATCAAAATTTTAAAAAATCAGGAACTTAAAAGGTTGAAGGTTTAACGTTTTTCTCTTATCTCAGATGTTTAAGTTAACAAGGTTAGCACTTACCACAGTGTTCTTTTCTTTATTACGTTGCTTGACTGAAGCTGGGGTTGCCAATAGGTCAACGAGTATTTGTTGAGTCCCTGCTGACTATGAACCAGGCACTGTGGTAGGTCTGAGGGATACAAAAACAAATCAAATATAGTCCTTTGGTTTAATGAAGTCACAGATTAGCATGGGAGACAGACAAGGAGATCGATGATTGCGATTTAGTGCAGTGCAATATATGACAGAAATATATATGACACTG